>NW_027326310.1:0-24429 GCF_048594095.1 Paramormyrops kingsleyae | reverse complement strand
TGTGCCATTTCTTTGGCAATTATTTCAAACTCTATTACGATAGGTTCCTTCCAGTTTAGCTTGAACAGATTCATTTCCCCAAATATCAATTAAATCCCCACCTTCTCCATCCTTCCACTCACTGTTATCGCAGCTCTCCTCCATTTTTACCTTCCTGCGCTGCCGGTGCAGGCTGATGTAAAAAATATCATTGCTGAAATTGGAATGAAGGTACAAATGATTTGTGCACTGCTGCTCATGGTATAGAATTGGCAAACACAGTACTGGTTTGAGGCAAAAGCAGAGTATTTATTTTTTAAAGTTGTGCACATAACTAGTTTTCATGTTTTGCAGATCCGTGTCTATATCAACTCTGCAGGTCAGAGGAAGGAGAGCCACCACTTGGATCTCATTGTGCTGAGATTCCTGGCCATCAACTCTATTATCGACCCCTGGGTTTTCATCTTCCTCAGCCCTTCTGTGTTACGTTTTCTAACAAGGGCCCTGTCTTGCAATGTACAAGAGTGATATTAAAGTCCTTTCTGGAGAAAGCTCAGGTTAAGCAGTGCACAAAAAGAACTTCTACAAACACTTTATAGTACATGATATGTAAGATGTTAGTGCTGCCATCTCACTGTAGCTCCACTCTCAGTCAACATAAAAAACCTGATTATACGATTACCATAAAAAGATCAATGGAAGGTCCTACGTAGATTTAGAGATTAGCTTATTGTAAGCACTGCAAAAGTTAGGTTTCAGTATTAAGATAACTAGCACTACAGCAGACAGCTTTGGTATCAATGATTTTGGGGGCAGAATTGTTTCTGATGACAAAATTGCTGCAAAGATTTTTACAGTGATTTTTATTTATTAAATCATTTGTTAGATTACACTGAGGTAGTGTGCTTAGGCAGAAAAGTACAAGTAATTAGGCATCAAAATACTGCATGTGTTAATGTGATCAAAGAAATAATAACGCATTAAGACTTTACAATTTAAAATGTAATAAGGGTTTGAGTCTCTGCCCTGGCTCCATGTGTGTGGAATTTGCACATTCTCCTCTCACCATCGTGGGGTTTCCTCTGTGTACTCCAGTTTTCCACCACAGCCAAAAAATATGCTAAGGTGAACTGGAGCTACCAAATTGACCATAGCTGTACATGTGTGAGTGAATGGTGTATCAATGTGTATTATATATATATATTTACTGTGACGCCAATGGGGTTGGTCAGCATGACTGATTATGCACTGTATCAGCATGCCTTGCACTGTAATGGTCTTATCTGTAAATAATATAAATGTATATGTGTATTCATGTATGTTGTAAGTAGTACATGTCGTAAATGCGAAAAATAATTAAGAATTTTAATATCCCTAAGGATAAGGTAATTTCAATTGCTCTACACAAAAAATATTTAATTGTAACATTTAAAAAAAAAAATTCTCAAGTCCGTGACAATATATGGAAGTTTCTATTGGACTTTATTATTTGTAACCTACAGAAGACAATCCACAAATATATACCATAATCCAGAAATATTTCACTATCCACAAATATCAATTTTTTAAAATTTGTTGTATAAAATCAAATCCACAAAAATGCAGAGTGATTTGCACACATGAAACAGGTTTTGCATATATGTGGATCATTTCATTTCTATTCATGGATCATGTAACATTTGTGTCGGATTATCATATTTGGTCAGACGAAATAGAGGACGTGCTAGGGGATCTGAGTTTTCACATTCACCAACCAATCAGGTAGCACTTCTCTTATGAATAAGTTAGTTATATGCATAATATTAACTTAATATGCATATGTGGATATTCATAGGTTAATATTCATATTCGTAGTTAATATGAATATGAATATTAACTTGAATATGAAAGTTTTCCTTAACCACCTTGTAAAACGAGGAAAACATGGACATATGGAAACGTTACAGTTAACTCTTGTTTTATAATGTACACAATATGCGTGTATGCAACTCTTTTTCAACAGAAGTTACAAAATTCTAAGTTAAAGTTTGTTCAACTTCAAACAAATGATGCAATTCACTATTAACACGAAAACAAAAATAAAGTGTCAAAGGTTCCAGAAGTTGACATCACTTGTGAGCAGCATGACAGTTGGGGATGTACATGAGCTTTGCAAATGCTGAGTGGTTGCCAAAAAATTGAAAATTGGTGCATTTTCCTTCACTTGGTACTCCACTGTAATTTGCAACACCGGGTCATATGGGTTGCACTGCTAGACCTGGACAAACCGCTGATTTTTGAAAAACCATCCGGACGCTTGGACAAGGGCCCAAAAAGAAGACATGTCCAGGGGAACCCAGATGTATGGTAACCCAACATTTTTGACTTCCTATTTGTAGATTTTTGAACAATTCGTACTGCAGCTGATCTGTTTTTAAAAAATCACAAATAGATCAGCATACAGAACTATTTATTTTTATTTGTGTTGTATGAAATCATATCCACAAAATATTGGAATGATCTGTATATTTGATCACAAAAAGGCCTACGATGTGATTTACTTAGATTTCCAGAAGGCCTTTGATGTTGTCCCCCACAAACGGCTCTTGCTAAAGCTCAAAGCTGCAGGGATTTTAGGAACTGTGGAAGCTTGGATCGAAAACCAGTTAACTGACAGGAAGCAGCGAGTAGTTATTAGAGGCACAATTTCACAATAGGCCTGTGTTCATAGTGGGGTACCGCAGGGTTCAACACAGTGATGTGTTCTTGCTGTTGCACCAGTTATAAACCTCAATGCTGCATGATAACTAACATCTAGTTTCTTCAAATAAGGTGAAGGTGCATGCATGTACACTCACCTAAAGGATTATTAGGAACACCTGTTCAATTTCTCATTAATGCAATTATCTAATCAACCAATCACATGGCAGTTGCTTCAATGCATTTAGGGGTGTGGTCCTGGTCAAGACAATCTCCTGAACTCCAAACTCAATGTCAGAATGGGAAAGAAAGGTGATTTAAGCAATTTTGCACTGTTGCACCAGTTATAAACCTCAATGCTGCATGATAACTAACATCTAGTTTCTTCAAATAAGGTGAAGGTGCATGCATGTACACTCACCTAAAGGATTATTAGTAACACCTGTTCAATTTCTCATTAATGCAATTATCTAATCAACCAATCACATGGCAGTTGCTTCAATGCATTTAGGGGTGTGGTCCTGGTCAAGACAATCTCCTGAACTCCAAACTCAATGTCAGAATGGGAAAGAAAGGTGATTTAAGCAATTTTGAGTGTGGCATGGTTGTTGGTGCCAGACGGGCCGGTCTGAGTATTTCACAATCTGCTCAGTTACTGGGATTTTCACGCACAACCATTTCTAGGGTTTACAAAGAATGGTGTGCAAAGGGAAAAACATCCAGTATGCGGCAGTCCTGTGGGCGAAAATGCCTTGTTGATGCTAGAGGTCAGAGGAGAATGGGCCGACTGATTCAAGCTGATAGAAGAGCAACTTTGACTGAAATAACCACTCGTTACAACCGAGGTATGCAGCAAAGCATTTGTGAAGCCACAACACGCACAACCTTGAGGCGGATGGGCTACAACAGCAGAAGACCCCACCGGGTACCACTCATCTCCACTACAAATAGGAAAAAGAGGCTACAATTTGCACGAGCTCACCAAAATTGGACAGTTGAAGACTGAAAAATGTTGCCTGGTCTGATGAGTCTCGATTTCTGTTGAGACATTCAAATGGTAGAGTCAGAATTTGGCGTAAACAGAATGAGAACATGGATCCATCATGCCTTGTTACCACTGAGCATTGTTTCTGACCATGTCCATCCCTTTATGACCACCATGTACCCATCCTCTGATGGCTACTTCCAGCAGGATAATGCACCATGTCACAAAGCTCGAATCATTTCAAATTGGTTTCTTGAACATGACAATGAGTTCACTGTACTACAATGGCCCCCACAGTCACCAGATCTCAACCCAATAGAGCATCTTTGGGATGTGGTGGAACGGGAGCTTCGTGCCCTGGATGTGCATCCCACAAATCTCCATCAACTGCAAGATGCTATCCTATCAATATGGGCCAACATTTCTAAAGAATGCTTTCAGCACCTTGTTGAATCAATGCCATGTAGAATTAAGGCAGTTCTGACGGCGAAAGGGGGTCAAACACCGTATTAGTACTGTATGGTGTTCCTAATAATCCTTTAGGTGAGTGTATCTGGTCATAAACACTTTCACTTGACAAGAAATCTAAACCGAAATGCTAAGAATAAGTACTTTATACTATGTTAAGTGTTTTCCCCTCCATTGACACCCATTATAAGCAGAAGGCTTAATGTAAAATAAAGTCCATATTCCTTGTATTTCGGTTTAGATTTTTTGTCAGGTGAAAGTATTTATGACCAGATATATGTGTGAGAAATTTGGTGATTTTTGGTGGCTGTCTTGGTACTTTAAGTTACATTAAGCCTTTTCCTTATAATGGGCGTCAATGGAGGGGAAAACGCTTAACGTAAAATAAAGTCCATATTCCTTGTATTTCGGTTTTGATTTTTTGTCAGGTGAAAGTCTTTATGACCAGATGTGTGTGTGCGAAATTTGGTGATTATTGGTCGCTATATTGGTACATTAAACCACATTAAGCGTTTTCACATTAAGCGTTTTAGAATGTCCCTCTCAAAGGTACTATGAAACACCGGGAAAGTATTAGCTTACCTTATATACATAGTAATTAGAACATTATTTCCGAAAAGCGTACTATACATCATATTTTCAGCATGCCAGCATGCAAATTTTTACACAGTATTCACGATTCTCCCAACCTTATCAAGTAGACTCGTGACTCGCCCATGCCGTTAGTTGACCAATCACAGTGTGATTGTTAGAAGAGATGTATATTCAGTGAGTTTAATGATTAATTTATTAAGAAGCGGCGAGAGAGTGACTAAAAAAAACGAATGCTGAAAAAAAGTGAAGAATTTGATTAGTAGAAGCAAAAATACAAAGAAAAGTGAAGAATTGAAATCAAACTCCAGGGGGAACCCTGGGTTCCATCCACTGCACCTACAAGGCCAGGTATGCCTGAAATGAAATGAAAACCACTTTTAGTGTCATGCAAGGCATACTCTCGTGCTGGACATTGTAATTATGTGTACGGTGCAACAGAGGTGTGATTAATGCATGCATAGATGCAGGACACAGCAGCCTTGCTGAGGTCATGCGCATCTGTAGGTCTGCAGAAATCCACCAGTGGCATAGAAATGGCGAGCTGTCAGAAGCTGCACGGTGCACTGAGGGCATGATTCTGGTGTGTTCCTCTTTTCATTTATCCTACACCAGACCAGGGGGGCTCATTATTTCACCCCAGGCCAGTCTTATTTTTCTATGAATTGTGCATTCCTGAGATGGTCCAAGGGGTTCATGGCCACCCGCAAAAGCTTCCTGGATAACACTGTCTTCTGTTGGCTTGCATAATTCTCTGCCATTACTGGTAGTGATGGGTGATTCACCTTCCCAATTCGAAAGATGTTACTGAATACATAGCAAGTTTGATTGGTTAGCTCATTATGTAACTTACCAGGGTTGTTCAGAATTTATGAATTGTAGTTTGAATTAACCATACCCTGTAAGATGTTGAATTGGCATGACAAAAGAATTTAATTCATTTAAATTCAATGCAATCATACACTCTATGAATGTCATTTCATCTAGCAAAACACAATTACATAACAGATTTACTTCCAACATGGTAGATGTATATTTATAGCTTATATATGTAGTAGTGAGTGAACTTTATATTTGCATGATTGTAAGATTAAAATTGTATAATTGTTTTAGACTGTTCTAACAATATGCATTTGTGGTTTATGTCAGTCCTTCAAGTACTTTGCCATGTGTATATATTTTATTTTTTATTTACATTTTGCATATTTAACTGTTTATGTGTGCTACCATTGTGAGGTGTTTGCAGTTGCTTTTCCTGTGTCTGGCCCAATAAAAAAGAAGACCTACAAATCCTAATTAGAAATGTAGCACCTTATTCAAATTAATTGCTCAATATGTCAAGTTTCAAGCTGTTTTCCAGTGTAAAAATCTGTTCAAGACTAAGTTGTTCAGTGGTACAGTGGCATAGCTGCTGTAAACCATGTATTTCATATTTGCCTGGCTCAAAATGAAGAACTTCCCATTCCATTTGAAATTATAGCTTCTTATTTAAATGGATGTGTACAATTGCTCACCGTGCTCTCTTGACCGAGATGAAATCAGTTTTAGGTTGGATATTCGACGGATATTCAGATCCACACTCTCCAGACTTACCGGCGGTGCTTCACTCACGCTAGCCGGCATAAGGCGGTCGTAAGACGTCCAGATCAATTCCACAGCCTCAGAGGCGCTCGCGCACCGCTGATTTAGGGACCGTCAACAAATTACTGTCAGAATAATAAAAAGCTGATTGCTTGCAATAACTTCAATGCAATGGGACCCAGTAACTCCAAAATGAGTGCATATTCTACAACTACCTGACATACACAGGACACAGTGAACTTTACTCATTTTTAACACTTTATTGCATTTTCAATTATCATTTTAAAAGGAAAAAGTGGGTAAATAGATTTCTTTCAATAGCTTCTAGGCAATGGGAGCTTATGACGCCCAAATGGGTGCAAATTATTATACTACCTGAGGCCTATAGGACATAGCAATTTTCATTCGATTTTAACCCTTTGTTTAATTGATATGAATTTTTTTCTCTAAAATTTGCCCTTTTTTTCAATAACTCCTAGCCTGTTGGAGCCTGCGACCCAAAACCTAGTACCAATTGTAGTTCTATCAGAGGCCTATAGGACACAGCAACTTTAATTCGATTTTAACCCTTTGTATACTTGATATGATTTTTTTTCTCTAAAAATTAGACTTTTTTTTCAATAGCTCCTAGGCCATGGGAGCCTACAACCTAAAACCTGGTGCCAATTGTAGTACTACCTCAGCCCTATAAGACACAGCAACTTTTGTTTGTATCCTTTCAAGCACTATACAGCGGGGAAAATAAGTATTTGACACATCAGCATTTTTATCAGTAAGGGGATTTCTAAGTGGGCTATTGACACAAAATGTCCACCAGATGTTGCCATCAAGAAAAATATTGAATTCATAGAAAGAAATCAGAACATTTAAGTATACAAGTTGAGTCATAATAAATAAAGTGAAATGACACAGGGAATAAGTATTGAACACATGAAGATAACAAGGTGCAAAATGGCATAGAAAGCCAGATCACCTGAAATCTGTCAGTATTGAGAGAGAAACCCTGCCCTCTATCAGTACTAATTGATATCAGCTGCTTTAGTCCTAATTGATGGCCTATAATGGCTTCTCATTACCCAAGAGGCACACAGGAAAGACTTCATGATGGGTAAGAGCAAAGAACTCTCCCAAGATCTTCGTAATCTTATCGTTGAAAAGCATTCTGATGGGAATGGTTATAGGAGCATTTCCAGAATGCTGAATGTTCCTGTGAGCACTGTGGACCGGAAATGGAAAGAGCATCAGTTCACCATAAACCGGCCACAATCAGGTGCTCCACGTAAGATCCCTGTTCCGAGGAGTCCAAAGAATAATCAGGAGACTTCTCCAAGAGCCAAGAACCACTCGGGCAGAACTTCAGGAAGACCTTGCATCAGCAGGTACTGTTGTTTCAAAGAAAACTATAAGCAATGCACTGAACCGCCATGGCATCCATGCACACTCACCACACAAGACTCCATTGCTGAACAAAAACCATGTTGAGGCTCAGTTAAAGTTTGCAAAACAGCATTTGGAGAAGCCTGTGGATTACTGGGAGACTATAGTATGGTCAGATGAAAGCAAAATTGAACTTTTTGGCTGTCATTCTACACACCATGTTTGGAGAAGAAATGGCACTGCCCACCACCCCAAGAACAACATAGCAACAGTTAAGTTTGGGGGTGGAAGCATCATGGTTTGGGGCTGCTTTTCAGCAAGGGGTACTGGCAGACTTCATATTATTGAAGGCAGGATGAATGGAGAAATGTACCGGGACATTCTGGATAAAAATCTGCTGCCATCTACCAGAAAGCTGAAAATGAAACTAGGGTGGACATTTCAGCAAGACAATGATCCAAAACACAAGGCCAAGGAAACAATGAATTGGTTTCAAAGAAAGAAAATCAAGTTGCTTGAATGGCCCAGTCAATCACCTGACCTAAATCCCATAGAAAATCTATGGAGAGAACTGAAGATCAAAGTTCATAAAAGAGGCCCAAGGAACCTTCAAGATTTAAAGACCATTTGTGTGGAAGATTGGGCCAGAATCACTCCTGAGAAATGCAGATGACTGGTCTCTCCATACAAGAGGTGTCGAGAAGCTGTAATCACCAACAAAGGCTTTTCTACAAAGTATTAAATAAAGTGTACGGTTGCTGTTGATTAATTTCGATTAATCACAATTAAATATCATTCATTTTTAATTTAAATTAATCGTATTTCATTTTGCATGAGCAAAGAGACTCAAGAAAAAAAGGAATATATATGCACTTCACATGTTTATTGAACATCTTGAACACGAGTCGGATACATTCTATCTGCCACAGAAGTGCAATACCACGGACCCATATCAAAAAGCAAGATTTTTTGCTTAGCTGGACAACTTGTCGGATTTAAGGTACCTCAGTTTAAATGGTCTTTATCTTCCTTCACTTACAATTAGCCCGAACTACCGTAAATCTGACAAATTAATCCACAGCAACACTGTGATTAATCTGATTTAAAAATTTTATCATTTGACAGCACTAATATATACACTCACCTAAAGGACTATTAGGAACACCATACTAATACGGTGTTTGACCCCCTTTCGCCTTCAGAACTGCCTTAATTCTACGTGGCATTGATTCAACAAGGTGCTGAAAGCATTCTTTAGAAATGTTGGCCCATATTGATAGGATAGCATCTTGCAGTTGATGGAGATTTGTGGGATGCATATCCAGGGCACGAAGCTCCCGTTCCACCACACCCCAAAGATGCTCTATTGGGTTGAGATCTGGTGACTGTGGGGGCCATTTTAGTACAGTGAACTCATTGTCATGTTCAAGAAACCAATTTGAAATGATTCGAGCTTTGTGACATGGTGCATTATCCTGCTGGAAGTAGCCATCAGAGGATGGGTATATGGTGGTCATAAAGGGATGGACATGGTCAGAAACAATGCTCAGGTAGGCCGTGGCATTTAAACGATGCCCAATTGGCACTAAGGGGCCTAAAGTGTGCCAAGAAAACATCCCCCACACCATTACACCACCACCACCAGCCTGCACAGTGGTAACAAGGCATGATGGATCCATGTTCTCATTCTGTTTACGCCAAATTCTGACTCTACCATTTGAATGTCTCAACAGAAATCGAGACTCATCAGACCAGGCAACATGAGCTCGTGCAAATTGTAGCCTCTTTTTCCTATTTGTAGTGGAGATGAGTGGTACCCGGTGGGGTCTTCTGCTGTTGTAGCCCATCCGCCTCAAGGTTGTGCGTGTTGTGGTTTCACAAATGCTTTGCTGCATACCTCGGTTGTAACGAGTGGTTATTTCAGTCAAAGTTGCTCTTCTATCAGCTTGAATCAGTCGGCCCATTCTCCTCTGACCTCTAGCATCAACAAGGCATTTTCGCCCACAGGACTGCCGCATACTGGATGTTTTTCCCTTTGCACACCATTCTTTGTAAACCCTAGAAATGGTTGTGTGTGAAAATCCCAGGGTACTGAGCAGATTGTGAAATACTCAGACCGGCCCGTGTGGCACCAACAACCATGCCATGCTCAAAATTGCTTAAATCACCTTTCTTTCCCATTCTGACATTCAGTTTGGAGTTCAGGAGATTGTCTTGACCAGGACCACACCCCTAAATGCATTGAAGCAACTGCCATGTGATTGGTTCATTAGATAATTGCATTAATGAGAAATTGAACAGGTGTTCTTAATAATCCTTTAGGTGAGTGTATATATATATATATATATATGTGTGTGTGTTCTGATTTCTTTGTATGAATTCAATATTTGGCTTGATGGCAACATCTGGTGGACATTTTGTGTCCCACTTAGAAATCCCCTTACTGATAAAAATGCTGATGTGTCAAATACTTATTTTCCCCGCTGTATATGTATTCTTATTGTGAATTTGTGTCACCCTAATGATGTTCAATGTTAATAAAACCCACTATATAGCACCTCTAAATTTTCGGAAAGTTACTGTCACATCCCACACCTCCCCTAGTCAGACGACTAAGTGACTGCACCTGTCCTGCTGCCTTTAATACCCGGATCACCCCCACATTCTATGTCAGGTATTGTTGTTTTCATGCGACCTACTGAGCTTTTATTCTGTGTTCTCAACATCTCCTGTGCCTTACCTTTATAGCTCCCGTCCTTCCAAGTCCCCGCTTCCCTTGGACCTTGCTCATCAACAAATTCTCACACCTGGCACGTGAAAAAACGAAACATGGTCAGAGCCCTTTGGTACTGAAGGTCTACTTCAGTGTCTAATTCAGACGCATGCGATGTTTGAATTTTTTGCTCACAATTGAAATGAGGACCGAAGCACCCACAAATTGCCTAGGTAAGTTGTTGGAGACACTCCTTATCATTCTGATGTGTATAGAGGTACAAATACATAAAGAATTAAGTCCGGACCTCAAATATTTGTCCCATGATGCATTGCAACTAAAACGTCCAAAAACTGCTTGCGTCTGAATTAGACACTGAAGGAGACCTTGTGCATCACTAAATGACACCAATGGGCTCTGACCATGTGTCGGTTTTTCAAAAGATCATATCAAGCACACAAAGGGTTAAAATCAAATGAAAGTTGCTGTGTCCTATAGGCCTCAGGTAGTATAATAATTTGCCCCCATTTGGGCGTCATAAGCTCCCATTGACTAGAAACTATTGAAAGAAATCAATTTAACCACTTTTTCCTTTTAAAATGATAATTTAAAATATAATAAACTGTAAAAAAGTGAGTAGTCCCTGTGTATGTCAGGTAGTTGTAGAACATGCACTCATTTTGGAGTTACTGGGTCCCATTGCATTGAAGTCATTGCAAGCAATCAGTATTTTATTATTCTGAAAGTAATTCGTTGACGGTCCCTAAATCAGCGGTGCGCGAGCGCCTCCGAGGCTGTGAAATTGATCTGGCTGTGTTTCGACCGCCTTATGGCGTCTAGCGTAGGTGAAGCACCGCCTCTAAGTTTGTAGAGTGTGGATCTGAATATCCGTCGAATATCCAACCTAAAACTGATTTCACCTCGGTGCTCTCTTGCCAGTTTACTCTTAAGAAATGTCACATTATGCCTGTGTAAATTAAGATTTATGAAATACCTATATAAAATAAATATACGTGTAATACCTTAAACGTTTTATTCATACGTTATTTTGTTTTTTCAAAACGTTTAAATTATAAAATCCGCAACGTGCCACTGTGAACACACTGCTCTAGGAAAGCTACAAATACGAAACTTAAGCCAAGGAATAAAACGCAACAACTAAGAAGCCAAAAGAGTCGGAAGCTACAAATGAATAGCTAACTTCAGTCTCGTTTAACATGCAGAATACATAACCATTTGTTTGTACCGAGTCTGCAAATCCTTAGCAAACGTTGCTCACAAGGACTCTTGTGATCAACAAATTTACTAACCGGCTCTTCTAACTCTTAACTCTGATAAACTAAAAAAGGAAATCAAACAATATATTACATGAATCCTATATCCTAAAATAGGAAACTATTAACCAATTTATGTAACCTGTTTAACATTTTTCTGACCTGATTTATGATCGGTCAGTCTTTTGATCCCCTGGTACTGTGTGCGGGGGGGGGGAGAGAGAAAAAAAAACGCAGGCGCACTCTGCGTCTTACGTCAACATATCGCCACAGACCGTCGTATCTCTGCGCGCTTGGCCGGAAGTGTGCTGAATGGGACGAGGTCGGTACTTTCAACCAATCTAGAGGATAATTCAGTTAAAAACCAATCTCTCATAGCAACCCGGATTGTATATTAGTCTCGGGATCTCATAAACTGAAGGAATCTTTGTCTGATGGAAAGTGAGTGAAACGGAACAATATTGAAAGTTTTTAGTTTTCTTCCTGATTATCTAGTCGAATCTGTACGTGTAATTTATATTATCAGATGATGCATAGCATATGTCATTACGTCTTAAATGTCTTTAGATATATCAGTTTAATATATATATATATATATATATATATATATATATATATATATATATATATATATATATACACGCTACTATTATTACTATTTTAAATATTATTTCTGTCGATGATATAGTATCGGCGGATTCTTTATGCTGGTAACGGTAATCAACAGTGAGCTACAGATTATTATCCCCCTTTCAGCTAAACAGCCAGGTGTCGTTTCATCAGCAAGAAAACCATGTCTAACTGGCAGCGTAAGGAAATTGAAAAACATCGCAGCTGATTTGCATAATTTTATTTTTAAATGGGAACGACTAAATGACGAAGGCTTTTCGATCGCAAGTCAAATTGTAAACCTGGAAATAAGTAAAAGGTACGTATGATGCGTTTTCACTCATGAAATAGCAAAGATAGTCTTTCTTACTAAAATGTCCTTGGATAGTGCTGTCAGTGTTTGAAAAATTCAAATGTCTGAGATGTTGATATCCTAGATAGCAGATTCAAAACGCATCACACATTATTTCCTTTCAGGTTATTAAGTTTGTGTCATAAATCTAAATTTTTTTCCCACCATGTAGACCATTAAGACACGAAATACTGTTATATTTATAAGCAGATACTGCAATACACTCTATTTTATATCAAGTTTAGTGTTAGTATGTATTAAGATGCTTGGTAGTGGCATACAGGTTTGGCATACAGTCAGTATCAATGCCAGGACTTACTATGAAAATTATTCTTATTGCTTCAGTTTTTGTGAAATATAACAGCACCTTAGCAATCTTCACAATCTCCTTTAAAATTAAATGTAATATGTGACTAAATGATTGAAAAACAAAAGTGAATGAATATACAGTTTATGACTCAGTGGGTTAGGCCTACGTGACTGTGATTGGAAGGTCACTGGTTTGAATCCCTTCCTTGGCAAGATAGTCACGTATAGAGCTGTGAGATATGACGATATACAGTATATCAGAAGGCAAAATAAAAATTTATATTACGTTCTATCGTTTATTTTATGGTGTCGCAAAATACAGCAAGGTAAAGTTAGTTTTAGCCTATATTCAACATTCACTTGACATTCGAAATACAAACCTATTACGCGCTTCAACAATTTGAGTGGATGATGTCAATTCAACTGCAGCATAAAGACTACTGTGCTTCATGTGCCGCAGGACTTGTTCTTGAAATATTCCTCTTGTACAGTCTTTTTAGAATTAAGAATATTGTATGCATACATATAAAGCTATTGTGCACTGTGTTCAAATTTAGAGAGAGGCTACATTTTTATTGCAGAAGAAGCCTACAAATCCAGAATCGGAGTATCTGGCTGATATTCTGGGCTAGTGGAGATCGGGCTGGAATGGTGGGGATCGCTTTCAAGCAGCAGCTTAAATGAACCTTAAGTAGTGCAAAGAAATACAGTGGTACCTTGGTTCTCGAACTTAATCCGTTCCGGACTCTGGATCGAATCCTAAAAAGTTCGAGTTCTGATTGAATTTTTCCCATAAGAAATAATGGAAAACCAATTAATTGGTTCCCGGCCCCCCAAAATTACACCTAAATATTATTATTATTTTTTTTTTTAGCATTTAAACACAAAATGAACAGGATAAAACAAGAAGAGAATTTTTTTCTTAATGGCTTCCAAAACGAAAGATCTTATCCCAACATTACCCCTGTCCTGCCCTGATCGTCCGTTCCTTCCGTGTGCCACGCCCCCTCCTTAACTTTGTGTGGGATCCCCATGTGATCAGCTGTTTCTGGTTGTTGTCATTAGTCCTCTGTATTAAGTCCGCATTTCAGTTTGTTTCCCCAGTCCGGTCATTGGGTGCGTTCGACTTGTTTACAGCGCTGGCTTAAAGCAACGCATTCTGATCCTGACGCAATGCATTATGGTTAGATGCATTGCGACCTCTCACCCAGCTGCACAAATTGGAAACGCCTCCGTGACGACACACCTTTGCTCTTAATGGCTGAAGAGTTTAGTTACACGCATGACGTTTGTATCCCAGGCAGTTCCGATGCGTAATCTGCTATTTCTCCCGAATATCACGTTAAGCAGTGAGAACTGGTTTCCACTTAATTTACCTGGTAAAATAAAGTTTAAATAAATGACATAAATGCTCTAATAGTACACGTAAGTTAGTGGTTTATTTATTGTTAGTTACTGTAATGTTGTGCTGCTTTATTTGGTTAATCGTCCAGTCTGTGAAGAAGGCATTCAAGTAAGAATTGCATTGTAGTATGACGCATTTCCTGGCGCGTACAATTTATATTAGGTCAGCATTCACGGTTCGACTTCTGATATTCAGATCGAGTTCTAGGTCAAACTGGTTTGTTCGACTTTCAAGAAATTCGAGTTCTAGTGAGTTCGAGAACCGAGGTATCACTGTACTAATGGGATTAGGCTGGTCATGAATGCTGTGAAAGGAAGTGGTACAAATCGGGCACCGCTGTAAAATTTGCCTTGAACTGTAATGTTCATTAATCACAATCGAAGGAAAATGTTCAGTTAATTGAGATCTTGATTTGAGGTCATACCGCCCAGCCCTCTACTGTTGTATTTGAAGTTGTTTTGCATTGTTTAAGCGCTGTCTTAGTTTTTTTGAGGAGGAAGATTATTTGGAGTATGGTATTTTTTACTCATGTTCAGCTGTGCAGCTGTTAAATAAAACTTTAGCGGTATGACTCAACTTTTTTTTTTTTCATGTTCAACAGAAAACAAAAATTGGGGGAAAATGTAGTATTGAATTGGGATATTCATAAAATCGCAATACATATTGAATCAGCAACTAGGTATCATGGTAATATCATATCGGGAGGTCACTGGTGATTCCCATCCTTACTAAGAGGGTCATCCCATCAGCCTTCCATCCCATCTGAACAACCTGACGAATGTCTATCCATGTTGGCAGTTAGACTGTGTTTAAAAGATATTTCAAGATATTTCAGGTTAGAGCCAAAAACTGTCAAGCCTAAGAAATTCTTGTCTGATTTTGATTGCAGACCTCCTTCAAATTTCTAGTTTGAATCCTTTATTTTGTAATAGTTTTCACTGATGAAATATAGCCGCAGAAAAAAACAGCCCACAGCACAATTTTTTGGTTCACTTATTTATCAATTTGTGTGTGTACGTCATTGAATAATACATATTTTTTGGCAAAATGCAGCCTGGTACTTCTCTGTTTCTCATTAATGAAGGGCTTCTTCCTTGCTTTATGGGACTTCAGTCCTGCTTCTAGGAGCGTGTTACGAACTGTCCTAGCAGTGCACTTCACACTTGCACTTAACGTTTCTCATTCCTGTAGCTCACTTGATGTCATCCTCCAATTCATGAGAAACTGTTGGATAAATTAACGGTCATCTGTAGCTTTAGAATGTCACTTCCATCCTTTCCCTGGCTGGTTTGTGGTCATTCCCTGTGTCTCCTACTTCATCTTATACTTGTGTACTACTATCTTAGACATTTTGAAACTGGACACAGCCTACTGCTCAGCATAGCCTTCTGCCAGCAGAACCATGATTTAACCAGGATTTTAAAATGCAGATTTGTTTAAAAATAGAGTGGTCTCAATTTTTTTTCTTCGACTGTATGATTAAATATCACTTCATGTTGGAATAACTTAAAATTCATAGTTCGCCAACTACAAAAATATCAGTTGTTCTCTAATTTTGATCACTTTGTATGTGAAAATCATTCCAATGTCCCTGTACTTGTACTTCAGCAAATGGCAAATAAAGCAGAATTTCATTAGAACACCATGCTGGTTTCATGAAGATAAAACAGTTAAACAGTAAAACCCAAAAAACGTTATTCAGGTGCAGATGTGTGTCATACTTCCACAAAAATCAAATAATTTTCTATGCATTTTTGAAAAAGGTCAGAAAAGAAGTCACATATTAAATTGGATTGTGAAAACAGAGTCAACATTGAGCATTCAGAAAATGAAGCAGAACTTGATTCAGACATGGAGGATGGATGCACTGCACTTTTGGCCATTTTGGGGAAAATGGTGAGTTAAAACAATCATAACCATTTTAATTGTGATGCAAAGAATTAATTTGAAATGTCTTTCCCTCTCAAATTTAGACTCATCTTGTATCTAAAATGGAGAAGATGTCCTGTTGTACTAAAGGAATTTGTGCCCTTCACACATACCAGGAAGGACCATCAGGAACACAGTCACTACTGTTCCAGACTTGGCCTGTGACACATTTTGGTGAGCACCTGATACAGAATGATTAAAAAGACAGAAGTATCCAAGAAAGATGTTTTATACAGTAGATTGAACATATACATTTATACACAAATTGCTTACATATGTTAAACCTAAACCAAAAAAATTAAATGTTTACAACAACATATAACTAATGCAGAAGCTTAGAAAATAACCTTTTGGATTCACATTTCTAGAGCTGTTTATCTGAATCCCAGCCCAGCTCTGAAAGGATTTGATTTTTTTTTAAATTGAATGCTTTTTAGTCATTTGTTTTTATTGAATTGTGATAATTGTGATTTAACTTTGCTCAAAATCTTGTACATTTGTAGTTCTCTATTTGTGTTTCTAATGTTATACATTTTGTACATTATCTTATTGCATTTTTCAGTCTTTGTCATATGAATAATTGTTTTATCTGCCATATTTTATTTCATAAAAATACTGATCAAAAGACCCTTATTAAAATTGCCCAATATTATAGTAGACAATTTCAGTTGAGTCATATTTTAAAGACTGTCACTATTTCATGCAGTATAGCTATAGTGCACAATAACGTACGGCTTACATTAAATCAGTCTTTTGATATGGTTTTAGGTAAGCTATTGTTACAAAATACTCAGTATTATAAAATACAGTTGCCATTTATGACTCTCTTGAATGCAAGTCCTTGGTATCGAGTAAAATCATGATGCTTGCAGTTTTATTTACATTTGGCAGATTTTCTCCAAAATGACATACAGGTCGTTGTGTACAAGAAGTGCATGAAATGACACAACATCAATAAGCGCATAACTGATGCGTACAGTATGTCTAATGCAGCATCACTACCTATGCATTACACTAAAACTACAATACACTATGAAGCAGAATCCAGAATATGGAAACACTGTATATTAAGACATAGTGCTGAAGTAAATCTGGTTTGATCAAAAGTCAGCATTCTCATTATCACACAGCCTGTGGAGGATCTTCTGAGGATCCTAAGTAAATATATATATATATAAAAAATATGTTGCACGGAGGGGTGTTTACGATAGCACTGTAGTTTTGCAATGTCACAATGTTGGGCCAGGCATGTTTTTTTTTTTTTTTTTGTGAATTTAGATAATAGAACTGTGCACTCCCCTATTGTATTGGCATTTTATCAAAGCACTGATACCTTTATTAAATGGTGACAACAGGGTTGTGAAAAGTTTAAATAAAAACAATATGCATAAACTTTTTACAAAGTGAACATTTGAGCTCTAACAACAGAAATGTACATATCATTGGGCACAAAACTATTCCCAAAGGAGCCAGTCCAGTATGTTACCATATTGCATCTTCATTCCCAAAATAAAAGTAATAGTTATAATACATTACTAACAATACAACAACTAAAAATGATTCTTAAAAGTAATGTGTGATATACGTATGTCATATAACATTAAATTTTCCTGGAGAGAAGATTAAGCAAATATGGCAAAGAAAACTAAAGTGAATCTGCTCTATATTAGTACACATTAGGTGAAAACAAACAATGCATTCTTTTATAGCAATATGTCGCAATATGAAATAAAACATTCCATGATTCTATGAAAAGTGCAGATGAAGTCTTCGATGACTGACACAATGTTCTTTGATTAAAATAAAGAAAATGATTTGTTCTGTAACACTCCAGTTTAAGATTCCAGCTGCTCTGCTACTAAACTTTATTGACAAAACATATGGCATCAAGTGGGTTGTTAAATATACCTGACACAACTATTCACACTTTTTTTTTGTAATGATCAAGTCAGTAATTGATACAGTGATGACCACAGTTTGAAGACAAAACTGGTTTTGTTTTCATTTAGCTTTGTTGGGTAATTTTGGGTTGCACAAACAATGTTTCATTTTTACAAGTTGACAATCTCAGCACATCTGTGCAAGATTTCACCTATCTGGATCATGATATTTGTACAAACCAGTCTGTTAAAAATGTTTGCATCAGGTTCCTCTGTTTTGTTACCTGATGGCATCCATCCGCTGCATAGGCAGATGCTGAACTGCATTTCCATAGTGATTAGGTTAGATTAGATTACTTAGGTTAGATTAGGTTGCTTGAATCATCATAACTCATAGCAAAGTTTAGGCCATAGAAATCATTACAGAAATAAAACACTTTTTAAAATGTCTAGCCAAAGCTTACAATTCTGTTAGGTAGAAAAATCATTAAACTACAAAGGTTGTGGAAAGGCTTAAAGCAGGGGTGGTCACTCTTATGCACAAAGGGCCAGTGTGTATGTATGTTTTTTGGATAACCTTTAGGTCAGCTGTTCAAACCGAGGGGTGAGGACTCTTCAGCCAATCAGTCCTCTAATTAGTAATCTATTTAGGGAGTTGCAGCAAAAACCCAAAACACTGTTGCCCTTTCTGGATAAGATTGGGCACCCCTGGCTTGAAGGTTGATTGTTATTTTTAGTTGATTAACCTGAGAGGAATAATTTCACAATTGGAATAGTGTCTTACTAACGAATATGATCTGAAGACCACATCAAAGTAGAATTTATATTGTTATATGGCCTCAATGTGTACAACCGATTTTTTTCCCTTCAATTTCATATGGTCACAACATTTGAATAGTAACATGCAAGGAAACCTTTCACATTTATTGTAGTGAACTTTTTGGGTAGAAACCAAAAGCACAGTGTATACGTGTGCAAGTAATGGACAATGATCTGCTATTCCAGAAGCAGAAACAAAGAAAGCTTATTACTCCAAAACGGAAGTGTACAATGTTTCCAACATTAGTAAATAAGAGCATGTATGATATTAAATGAGGCAAATTTTTCCTCTTTCACAAAAGTATTTTTTGTTGCCATAAACCAGGGGTGGGGAACCTGTTCCATGGAGGGCCGGTGTGGGTGCAGATTTTTGAGATGACCTCTCAATCAGCCAATAATAAAGCAGTGGTTCTCAAC
Source organism: Paramormyrops kingsleyae (assembly GCF_048594095.1). Lineage (NCBI taxonomy): Eukaryota > Metazoa > Chordata > Actinopteri > Osteoglossiformes > Mormyridae > Paramormyrops > Paramormyrops kingsleyae. Next base: position 5,062 of record NW_027326310.1, on the reverse strand, counting down.
TCCAGTCCTGGGGACCCACTGTTATTGGCTGATTGAGAGGCCATCTCAAAAACCTGCATCCACCCCTGCCATATACGATGGCTGTAGATAGCTTATTGCGTCTGCTGGCAGTTCAAGAGATCATAGGCCTTATTAGCTCAAACGACTTTTTGTATAAATGACACGCCATAAAAGGTTATGATAATGTATGGTTATGTGTCATACAATGAATGCATATATTTCATCATTCAGGTTGACTACTAGTTGAAGGTTTTCCCTTATTTAAACAAGGCATAATTAAGACTGTAGCTAGAAACAACTCATCCGTCTGTCTTCTGTGTATTCTGGTCAGGGTCATGGGGTCTGGAGCAAAACCCAGGCAGCGTGGACCATGAGGCTGGGCTACCAAGCCAGTGTTAAATGCAGCTGACTTTATATGCAAAACATGTACAGTTGTGTTTAGGTCATCAGGTTATAGAGCACAGAATCCACATACTATTTTTTTCCCTGGCATTAAGTTAATCTTATTTAAATGTTATACTGTAAATGGTTACCCAAAGTATTAATTGAAGGTTGATGCTAAGAATGGAAAAGAGTTATGCTGAAGATGAAGCTCAGAGGTTTGTGATATTTGATCCATTTTTTAAAACTGTAATTTAATAAACAGCAATCCCTCCTTCCCTATCTTTACATGCTTTGTCTTTTGGGATTTAGGATTTCTGCATGCTAATAATACTCATGTGACCCATCCCAGTATGAATGCTGTTGAGTTCAATGAACTGCAGGGCAAACATTTTAATTTTCTCATTTCTTTTTCAGATGATATATCATCAAAGCTCTTTGATGCCTACAAGCAAGAACTAGCCCTGAAGCAGATAGTTGTTAATGAAATTGCGCATATATCTGACCCAAATCTCTCTTTGGTATTTCTCTCATCCTGGCTCTATCAGCCCTATATAGAGGACATTAATAAAGTCTTGCTTGAGAGTTTGCTTCTGGAAACAGGACACAGAATGCTGACATGAACTTCCACAACGTACTTTGAGGAATGGTTGGAGGAGTTTGTTCCTAAGATTAATATCAACAATAAAGAAAATGTATGCTTTTGTAGTTAACACTTTTCTAATATTGTTTACATTTACCAAGTAATATGGTCAGAAATTGTGTATATTAAGATGAACATTTTACACAGGTTGTTAAATTTCCTTTCAGTGTGTAAAGTACAACAAATTAACTGATGTTAGGAAAAACATTTGTAATCAAGTAGTAAAATAGCACAGGTATTTTTTTTTCCCTCAAAATAAAATTTCTTTGAAACTCCTTTTCATTTACATTCAGACAAATGCATACAGAATGCTATACAGATAATATTGAAAAACCATTTTGAAAGTAAATTGTACAAATTTACAAAAAATGCAGATCTATAAAATCACAGAACAAAATTGTGGGCGCAGATATAGGCAAGATGTCAATGATGAGTCTCAGGGACTAGGATGCCTTCTGTCTGGCCATTTTCAATGCCCAGCAAAGCTTGCACCGTCTCCAGTGGTACTTCCTCTGGGGCACGGATATGCATGGTGGTACCACTGGAGTCAGTGACAATAACAATACGGTCAGAGGCAAGGCTTCCTTCAGAGTGCTGCATAATGAGGCCATTTTCTGTATGTATAAGGATCTGCTCATGGTCATGTTTCTGACTTGCTTCTGCCAGTTGGAATTCCACTGTGCCTCCTAAAGATATGCTGCTTCCTAAGCTGCAGTCCTGCTCCAGGCCATTTACAGTCTCAGTAGGTTGCTGAGGTTCTTGATCATTACTCCTGTACGAGTGGTCCAAAGGGATGACATCTGTGCTTAGTGTCTGCTGAAGATGGCTCATGTGAGCTGCAACATCAGACTCATTCAAAACCTCAGAGGTGTCCATGTCAAGACCACTTTGGCCTTTTTCAGTTACAACTGAGATGAGTTGTGGAGGGCTTGTATTTACACTTGAGTTGTCTATCTTGCTTGATGGATTCTCAGTCTCTGTGGTACTGGGCAGATGTTCCTCAACCAAGACCTCTTCTGTAAAGTCTGTCTCAAAGGTAGTGAAAACCACTTCAGGCTTGGGGGTTTCAGTTTCCATCTGTGTCTCTATCATTTGGGCCTGTTGGGGGTCCATGACTTGCAGCTGGCTCTCTTTTGATTCTGTGACTGTTAGTCTCTCTCCAGTGTTCGCCTTCTTGATCTCCAGGTGATTATGTATAACAGACGCCTTGGCTTCTAATGCGGGAGTCAGAAATCCATTCATTGCCAAGTCTGTATCTGTAGAGAGCGAGAGTCCATAAACATTGGTAATGCAACCCTCCCCCCTTATATGTAAGCTAGGCTATCATTTAGAAACCAGTAAAGTAAAACAATATTTTTAATCTGGTGTACTTAAATTCTTCTATTAATTTCTTTTAACCTTTTTCTGGTGCCCCAGACAGCTCATCCACAGCAACATCCGGAATCATGTTCTCATTCAGGCAGACACCATTGCTTTCTATAGTAGCCTTTTCCAATTTGAATCTTTTAGCTGGGGGCAAAGTCTTGAATTCCTAAGAAAGAAAAAAAGAATTGCATATATTATTGCAATGGCCTGGCAACAATTCTAAGCAACAATTTTCCACCCATCCAGTGAAGTCTAAAATACATCTAGCTAGACTGTACATGACATGAATTAAGCTTATCTCCTAGCTGGGCTACTATAGGTATCTGCACACTAGCTATTCACTATACTATACTAGACTGTACATCCATCCATTTTCTGAAACCACTTATCCTATTCAGGGTCGCATGGGGGTCTGGAGCCTATCCCAGAGGCTATGTGCGCAAGGCAGGGAACAACCCAGGATGCGGCACCAACCCATTGCAAGACACACTTACACACACACACACACACACACACACACACACACACCCCTATGGGTACTTTTGGTAACTCCAATTAGCTTCAGTATGTTTTTGGACAGTGGGGGAAAACAGGAGTCCCTGGAGGAAACCCCATGATGACACAGGGAGAACATGCATATTCCACACACATGGAACCCTGGCAAAGACTACACTGTAGTTACACATTTACTGACATTCAGGCATATACTACAGGCAATTCAAAGATGTCAAATATGAGCTTAATCTCATGTGTTTGTGGGAGTAAACCAGAACAACATGGGAGGAACACGCATACCTACGTACGTACAGTATGTACACGCACACACATACACACACACACACACACACACGAGAGGTGCGATTCAAACCCCTAACACTAGAGGAGTGAGGCAAGAGAGCTACACCTAAAATAAAATTTGTCTTTGAAAATTGTAGGTAGGACAATGCAAACAGGCATTACATTTAACTATACATCAGTGCTGTCAGAGATGACAGCATTGTATTTCCTGGACAGCCCCCTCACTTGCTCCAGCCATATAAACTGTGCTCATCCCACACTCGCCAACCTGCCCAATTTTTAGAAGTACTGGATGGATCACCTGGAAATATCAGAGTTAATAAATGTGTTTTTACCTCAATGTCCAAGTCCTTGTTGTGATATGTAGGTCTGAACATATACTTTTTCATTTTTTTTGCACATTCCACTTGCATGACAATTTGCAGAATCTTTCCATACCAATTAGATGGTTACTTGTATTCCTTTATGCTTTGATGTCCATCTTTGAAAAGGTCATTTATATTATATAATTATATAATGTTTTTTCTTCATGTGCACAATGAACATCTAACACATTTATATTTAACTGATGCTAGTAACCAAAAAAGGCTTACAGTAGAGTTAAAGTTTGTGATTATGAAACAATCAAGCTCATTATCATGTGGTCAGATAATACGAAGTGGTGTCACATATTGGTTCAAAATGGGACACAGCATTTTATTTTTCAATTTTGGATGATTGCGCAATATATGGGACAGGTATCCCCAGAGGGGAGGGGGGGGGGGGGGGGGGGGAAAAAAAACTGAACACAAAAAAGCATTCTAATGGAAATTTTCCACTGCCACCAAGAACCGAACCGTACCCGCGTCAATCACCGTGACACGGTCCTGCTTACTAGCAGGACTGAAAGTGTGATCAAACTGAGCTGGTTGCATCATCACCATCTGAATGGTCGAAATGCAGATAAGAACATAAGAACATAAGAACATAAGAACTATACAAACGAGAGGAGGCCATTCGGCCCATCGAGCTCGCTTGGGGAGAACTTAACTAATAGCTCAGAGTTGTTAAAATCTTATCTAGCCCTGATTTAAAGGAACCCAAGGATTCAGCTTGCACTACGTTATCAGGAAGACTATTCCATACTCTGACTACACGCTGTGTAAAGAAGTGCTTCCTTAAATCCAGTTTGAAATGTTCTCCCGCTAATTTCCACCTATGGCCACGAGTTCTTGTATTTGAACTAATGCTGAAGTAACTATTCGGTTGAACAGCATCCAAACCTGTTAGAATCTTATAGACCTGGATCATGTCCCCCCTCAGTCTCCTTTGCTTGAGGCTGAACAGATTTAGCTCAAATAACCTTTCCTCGTATGACATTCCTCTAAGACCAGGAATCATTCTTGTGGCCCTACGCTGCACCTTTTCTAAGGCCGCTATGTCCTTTTTAAGATATGGTGACCAAACCTGTACACAATATTCTAGGTGAGGTCTCACCAAGGAATTGTATAATCTTAGCATTACCTCCCTTGACTTAAACTCCACACACCTGGAGATGTACCCCAACATCCTATTGGCCTTTTTTATTGCTTCCCCACACTGGCGAGAATGAGACATGGAAGCATCAACATACACACCAAGGTCTTTCTCATAATCAGCTACCTTTATTTCAGTAGGTCCCATAAAATACCTGTACTTTATATTTCTGCTCCCTACATGGAGTACCTTACATTTGTCTATGTTAAATTTCATCTGCCAGGTGTCAGCCCAGTCACTAATTAAATTAAGATCCCGCTGTAGCTGCTGAGCCGCTAGTTCAGTATCTGCTACACCACCCACCTTGGTGTCATCTGCAAATTTCACCAGTTTACTGTATATATTGGTGTCTATATCATT
>NW_027326309.1:0-24500 GCF_048594095.1 Paramormyrops kingsleyae | reverse complement strand
AATAACAGGTTTTTATCACATTGCGGGGGACATTTGGTCCCCACCATGTAATATAAACCTAATCCACACACACAAACAGACACACACACACGTGTGCGCGCACACACACACACAGATTAGGTATCTGAGTCTTTGTGGGGATTCTCCATTCATTTGTATGGGCATAACCCCAATCCTAATTATGGCAACCTTAATCCAAAATCCCTGCAGTAGTAAGCAAGAAGTAACAGTAAGTAACCAAACAAAATACAAGACTTTTGGAATTATTATTCCTTTGATTGCATTAACAGAATTTTATAAAACTGAGTCAGTTTTTTCTTTTGGGGACCAAAAACATGTCCCTACAAAGTCAAAATAACATGTTTTTATAACACTGTGGGGACATTTGGTCCCCACAACATAATATATACATGACCACCCACCCAAACACACATAGACACAAACATACACAGACTGGCTTACGTATATCCTCTATAGATTCCTGAATGAAATATCTGCAAAGCAGTTATGGCATGGCGTTAGGTTTGAACATGCAGTTTTTAAGGACACTGCACTAATTTTAAACGAAACACTGCACTAATTCTAAAATGATTTTATATGAACGTTATTTAACATAAAATAAAATAGAAATCAAACCAAAATTTAGTCTATCAAAAAACTTGTATATTACATATCTTCGAAATTAAAAATACCAGGATACAGAATTTGAATAACAAGAACTATAGTCTTCTTTCTCAAAAGCGTGAACAGCTATCTGAAGACCTACTAGTTCCTGAATTGTAGATGTTGCCTATGAAATTCGCTGAGAGTTGACGTCGCCCTACCAACGTCGCTAAAATGCTAATTGCGTCAACAAGCTATGGAAATACAGCGGTGGTACACCCCCAATACAGCGGTATTACGCATTACCGTAATGCTGCCTAGCAAAAACATAATGTCATAAAAAAAATTACAGACAGACATTATAGACAGAGCTGCGTGGTTTCCTATTGACAAGTAGATACATGATTCGGGGGCTTGAAAGGCGGCTAGATATCCAATCACGCCCAGCTACAGTATGCACAAACTAAAGATACTACTCCTGATTGGACCAGCTACAAATTCGTCCCTCCCTGACAATAAATTCTTTGTTTTCATTCGTTGAAAATAATGACAATACATATCTTCATACTTTTCGACCAATTAAAAATCTCGGTGGTTTCAATAGTTCTAACAAAATAATTGCAGGTTGAACAAAAACTTTCTGACAGAGAGATGGCGCAGAGGTGAGCAGCATCTCTTCGTATGTTTCTTGCTATTTCTTCAGATTATGTTTTGTTAGCATACTTAATTCTATATTTATTTTTATGTTCTGATTGTCACGTTCGGCAACGGAGGCGAGCCGGGAAGCAGGCGACAGCAGCCAGGAAGTCAGGTAACGGGGTTTAATTGGCAAATGACAAGCACGCAGAGACATCCACGGACAATACAATGCCGAATCTGGCATACATGGGGAGACGCGGTCTAATATACACAGGACTAATCAAATGAAACAGGACACAGATGATCACAAACAGGAATGAACACAAGGTAATGAGGGGGCGTGGCACACATCGGGATCGGACGGAGCGGATCGTGACACTGATATAGTACATGCAAATTTTGCGGCACAATTGAAATATATTTATAATTAGTTGTTTAAACTGTAGATGCTGTGGCCATTATTCTAAATATGGTTGTTTATATTTAAATGGTAAGAGAAAATATTTGTGTTAAACTTAAAAACAATAAGACAATAACAATAAGACAATATATAAGTTCTCCTAGTGGTGTCCCGTCTTGCCCCCAGAGTGCCCTGTGCTGGTGTTGCCCCTGCCTACCCTGGTCTGTCTCGTCCCCTAATGGTGTTCGGTCTCTGCGCCCTTGTCCCGCAGCAGTGCCCATCTGGTGTCTTGCCCTGCCCTCTTCCACTGTGTCTCCCATCTTAGTGTACGTATAGCCTGCTGTCTTCCCCGCTGTCCCATCTGCTCCCTCACATGCCCTGTAAAAAGTGTCCTTCAGTCCTGCGATCCTCAGTCCAGTCATTGATGTTGCTGCCTGCATGTGCTCCCCAGTGTGTCCTGTGTCTAGTGTTCTTGCCTGATCCTCCCTACCCTGTTTGGACCCCTTGTGGTCTGTTTCCTTCGCCCTTCCTGTAGTGTAGTTTTCTTTAATAAAGCCCCTTTTGGTTTTCCTCCATCCCTGTCTTCGCCTCTGTCCTTGCCCTCGACGTGACACCATTACAGTGTGACCAGGTAAATGCTGCTAGCTGGACACCACACTACTGTAAATGCTACTGAAGGCTTACCTCAGTTTATCATTATTCCCTTCGTCTTGAAAGAGAACAGCAGCAAAAAGTGGGAAAATGATTTAAAAAATAAAGAACACTGTTCTGTTAGTAAGCTTCTTAAGGTAAAGTCATTTTAAATAATTAGAATAACTGATACTTTATTAATACCTGTGGAGAAATTGTCTTTACGCCTCCCTCAACTTGCTCTTTATAGAGTAATGTCTCCTAAGTAGACATTAGTTTTAAATGGCTTCAGTACAAAGGAGACCATCCCTCTGGATTGTACCAAAGTCTACTCTGCATTACGCCACTTTTTAAAACCCTCCGTTTAACCCATATATCGTAGAAAAACTGACATTAATACCAGTGGCTATAGGTATATTTGGTGCTTTCAGATGTCTGTGAATTCTTTTAATGTTTTCCCGGTGTCTGTAGAAATCGCTGAAGTGCTTCATGTCATACCTTTCAATGTGAATGAACCGAGTCATTATGCCTTGGTGAGAGCTGGCTAGGTATATGTTATACTCCACTAGGCCCACTTTTCTTCATAACTGTCATTCAGCAATATTCATTCCTTTCCTTATATTTAATGCCTCTGCTGTGCTGGGAGTCAGCTTCCATTGGGATCCATGCTCTGGATCAATATTCCGTTAACCTGAACTGTTCAACAGACTGCAGACCACATTCTGCAATTTCATCTGCTGTCTGACCACTAACAGGAAGTATAAAAGACAAGCACACCCTCAGAATGGATTCATATGTGGCCTTCCCAGTATGCACCTCTGTCAGCAGGTCAATGACAGATCTAAACCAATTTTGCCTGAGCTACGGAGCCCCTGCATCTCTGGACAGACCTAATCCATCTCTGGTCCAGTTGACACCCATAGGCACTGCTCAGGCTGAAGTTGACAGCCGCAGGCAGAATCCGTTGTGCGTGTTTCTCCTCACCGTTTGACCCCAGATGCCCCCCAGGGAGTACTATGTGGTCCTACCTTTTCACCACCAGAGTTGCCCTCAGTTGAGAACTGATCTCCATGATGTCTCACTCAACTTGAGGCCTGATTGGTGGAATCCCAGCTGGTAGGATGAACGCTGAGGAGGGACGTACATAAGTTATTGTGTTGCTGTAGAAGAGGAAAGATCTTAGTTTTGCTATCTGTTGTTGCATGGCTTGGATACAAACAATACTGATTAGCAGGGATTAAAATAGGAATAGGAGACATTTAAGATCTACCCTGAAGGTTTTTCAAACCAGTCATTTAGATCAGGAAATTCATATACATAATAGCCAGCTGAAACTTTATAAAACTTCTGTCAGAACAAATAAATACATTTTTAATCTGAAAAATAATAAATAAAAATGGGAGGATGGTGCTAAAGGGGTCTAGTTTCAATCTTCCAGTCTGTCAGCTTAACATTTATAGAAAGTGCCAGACAGTAAAACACCTTTGCCAAGTGAATGAAAGAAGCTTGACCTCGTTGGATGATGGACTAAGAGCAGTGCTAAACAACGCTCACGCCCTGACTCCCCCCACCTGTCCCAAAGCAGGATGCATGGGGAAGTGCGGGGAAGCATTGGTGAATGCTGGTGAAGGTGCCGCTATTGCAACTTCAGACAAAGGCACTAGGACTTCGAGCCTCAGTGCCGAGTCTCTGAGAGCTCATCAAAACACTGACGGGCCAAGCAGCCCAGCAAATGGAATGTTGTCTTTCCCAGGAATGGATGCCAGAGGGCTCCAAATATCTGCTGTGAGCCATAGACTGTGAGTGTCTGTGCCTTTGTTTGTGTACAGAGTGAAGGTGCCACTCACAGCTGGTTTTCCCGCCATGCTGCTGGGATGAAGAGCTGCTCATGCGGAGACTGCTGGTCCAGCAGAAACCTGTGGCACGCCAGCAACACTGAATATGGTGTTGGGTCCAGCACTGGCGATGCATTGTTTGACCCTGTCGATCCTGTGTTTCACTCTCCCAGAACACCCTAAGGCGTGATGGTAATGGAACCCCTGTGCCAGAAATTGAGGGCTGATTCTATGCATGAGCCGTCTGCATGCAGTCCCAGCATGCTCTGGGCTGGAGACACGTGTGGAGCCGCTGAGCTGCAGTGTGCTTGGGTAACACTGCCTTCAGTGACTCACAGAGCCGTGCTCTGTTGCTTTGGAAGGCTTCTCTTCTTCCACACAGGAACTCACAATAGCAGAGCCCGAAATGACAGCCCTCCACAGGAACACACAGCGCTGTGTGCATATCCCTGGTGGGTGTGCACATCAATCTCACTGATTATACCCGGTGACTGACTGCTCCTGTTCTGTCCAAAACACGCCTCTTGGGTCTCGCGTTCTCAGCATTCCCTGGAAGAGCGGTCCCCTGGCTGAGTGCTGTAGAGAGAGTCTGTGATCTGGCTAGGATCTACGTCCATGTGGACAGATGTATCGTAGACAACCAGAGTTCCTGCCTGGCTGTTCTCTGGCTTTCATTATCCAGGTAAAATTATCGGACCCTTTCAAAACTGTTTTGCTCCTTAAACAAATTAATTGAGTTGATTTTGTTGAAAAAGGAGGAAATTAATTCATTTAGGCAGACTCTCAAACATGCCTGTCGGTATGTCGAGCCCACACTCACTGAACACCAGGGGGCAGTGTTCACACCCACAATGGCACCTCGGATTTTTTTGCCACATGTACTGAGGATAGTGTCACATGATGAGCATGGTTGATCGATCTCTGATGAGATGATGAGTGTTCACTGGTCCAGTACCTTTCCTCGCATACTGACTTCCCCAGAATATATGGTTCTGATGTGTTTTGGGTCACCGATGCCCTCAGTTTGGTGCTGATAGATGAAGGTTTGGGTCCGTTAGGTAGCTAGTGCCACGGCGCACACCTGTGGCTGAGCGTGCCGGCTCTTGTAGGCCTGGCAGTGGGCCCATCCAGATCGGGCTCCCGGCTGTTCCAGCTTGTGAGGAGGACAAGCAAACCCTGGGTCCACTGGCCCTCAGGAGCCTGTCAGAGCGCATGTTAAATTAGCCATTTGTTTTTGCTCACAGGGAGGTCTGCACACAAAACTGATGTGGAACGAGGCCTGGCCTGCCTGTGGCTCAGCAAGGACCCACTCCATGCATACTAGCTGTAACAGGTCTCTTACCGTCACACACGCAGCCGGCGGGCAGGACAGCAGGACACAGAGAACGGCTGTCAGAGGCCCCACATCACTCAGATCTCCCTCATAAAGAAGGCCGAGTGCGAGTGGCCCCCGCCACCCTCGCCGGGCCCAGCCCAGCCTGGCTGAGCTGCAGTAAGAGCGGAGTGCTTGGAGGCCATAGATCCCAACTGGAGCACAGAGATCCTGTTTGAAGAGTGGAACCCTTCATATCTCTGTGTCACTGTTAATTTAAGTGCATCTCTCAACCTGTGTCTGTCACTCTAAGTGTATCTCCCAGCCAGAATCCATCAATCAAGTGCATCTCTCAACCTGTGTCTGTCGGTCTAAGTGTATCTCCCAGCCTGTATCTATCAGTCTATCTCTATAGAGTTTAACAGCAGCAACAGCTTGTTAGCTACTTTTCTTTATATGTTTGACATTCTGATTATTTGGTTTTAAATTTCTTACAAATTACTTCCCAGGTACAAACTGATATTAAAATAATATAAAAATTCCAACAAACTGCCACGCATCTGGCTTGAGACTGTAAGGATTGCAGTCCCTTAATGACAGGTGGGAACAGTTTCTGAAGCACGGTCCCCTTTAAAACCACTCTGGAGAATAAGGTCCCTTCACAGAGCCCTGCTGCACGACACTGAGCTGAGGACAAGCAGGCTAACATTTGAATTAGCATCCCTGCACGCATCTGCCTTCTGGAGTGAAACCCAAATCACCCCACTGTGCAGGTTCCAGGCTGTATTTGGTTCTTGTGTTCAGAGGCCTCTAATGTAACTGTGCTGCCGCTGTCACCGACAGTGATTCATTCTCTTGAATATCCATGTTTATTTAATGTGTGATCTGAAGCCTGTGATGTCATTGTGATGTTAGTGTCTCAGACAGTGATTCATTCTCTTAGTTGAATATCCTACTTTTTATAAAGTTTGTCTGTTCAGAATTCTGTGTCATTGAATTGTTACTGTGCTGTCACAGTCCAAGACACCGCCTTGGTTCATAATCCTGCTGTTGAATGGAGAGTCCCCACAAAGATGTGAATACAAACATGTCACATACGCTGTCTTGGTTCACTCTACTACTGTTTATTTAGTTTATGTGTTCAGAAGCCTGTATCACTGGGCTGTCCTCTGTTAATTTCCTGTCACTGATCCGGGCAGCATAACTTTAATGAATAAATCCATCATGCTCCAATGGGGCAGGAAAGCTGTATGTTTGCCGCTGTGAGATTTCTGTGTGTCTGCCCATGCTACCTGCATCCCACTTTACCCCCCCAGGCAGGTTGCTTTCTGTCCCCTGGCTTCCCATACCCCTGATCACCCTGGCAGAGATGTACTTCCACTTTGAATGAGACGATTGTCAACTAACCTCACAGGTCAACAGTTACAGGTCAGCAGGTGCCTTTGCTGAAATGTTAGTGATGGCTCCGTGTCACACCATCCATATGGAACAGTTTGTTTGGTCACGTTTCCCCCATTATGACACCCTTTGGCCATCTGCTCCTGGTCACATGTTCTAATGAGCCATACATCAAACAGGTTTGTGGGGGAGGGGTGTTCAAGTGATTAAAGACAGGGAGGAGACAGACTGTCATGCATCTTCACGAGCCCCGCTTTGCTTCTGAAAATCAGGACTTGTTTCTGTACACTTGTTGCGTGTCCTAATTTTACCCACTACTGGCGGTGATTCCCATATATCAGCACTATATCTGCCTTTTCATAATCTGTAAACCTAGGTACTGTGATGTATATTCTGCCTGTTCATGGGATAATCTCTAATCTAATCTAATCTAATCTAATGTGTATTCTACCTCTACATGGGATAATCTCTAATCCCAGGAAGCATTATGTGTATTATACCTCTACATGGGATAATCTCTAATCTAATCTAATCTAATCTAATGTGTATTCTACCTCTACATGGGATAATCTCTAATCCCAGGAAGCATTATGTGTATTATACCTCTACATGGGATAACCTCTAATCGCAGGAAGCATTATGTGTATTCTGACTGTTCCTGTGGTAATCCCACAACCAGCAGTGTATATTCCATCTGAGGAAAATCAGAATCAGAACTTACTTTACTGCCAGTATGTACCAACATACCAGAATTGTTTGTGGTCCAATGCCAAACATGAAGTACATAATATTAAAGGAGAAACACTTCACAGAATACTATGTATAAAAATAGAAATTCAACAAAGCACACAAACATGTACGGAAGACCTGTACGGTCATACAGATTATAGAATGAAAGAGATCTTATGACAACAATGAACATAGAAGAGGAGAATTATCCCTGGCTGAATGGACTGCATGTGAGTGACAGGGATACTGAAGTACTAGATGAGTTTATTTATCCCTTCTGTTCCTCTTCTGATCAACATCCTTGTTTATTAAATCAGCATTCACGTAGTGCTATATTTACATCAAAGTGAAGTGCTGCTTTCTAAATTCCATTTTTAAAATGAATCCTGGGTCTAGATTATGGAGAAGTGCCTACTGGGAATTGCATTACAGAAATGATGGCAAAATCGTAATTTTATGACTTCTACTAACAGTGAATGGCTCACAGTGTTAATCACTAGCAAATGCACCATACAAGCATTCTATGTTCTTTTAGTGCCCCTTGTGGTGAAATGTCTCGCTGATTAAAAGATGATAACATTAGCTTTGGCTTGGTTCAGCAAGCAGGTAGGAGAACCGGTGTCTGTAAATAGCCTACAGTGTGTGAGATGGACTTCCATTCCGTCTCCAGTGTCCCCATGCTTCTTGGCGTTCAGACACAGAGTAGGACACCTGAGTGAATTGTCGTGGTTGTGATGGGCTCTGCTCTGGCAGGAGGTCATCTGAGCATGGGAAGGAAGAGCACAAAAGGACAGGGCTCTACAGTATGCTACTGAGGTGTACACACGGTCTGAAGGGCAGGTGCTCAAACAGGGCTGTGGGGTTCTCAGTGGATTTTGCATGACCTTCAGTTATTGAAAAGGGACAGATTATTTAAACATACTGCCAAAGGAAGGCACCATTTTATAATCCCTCTAAAAATACTTCTTTCAGCCTTTTAATTTTCTGAGGCATACACTTACCTGTCAGACGCAATCGTTTCATTGTACTGTGTCACTTGATGTGAACTCTGAATGGCTGGGCCTTAGTTCCATCTGGGTGCTGCAGTTGGTGGCAACTGCTTTAAAGATGCAATGCTAGGGACACATCTGAAGGGGGCGTTGTAGTGTCTGAAGTGTGCAAAGTGGAAGGATCCTCAGTAGTCCTTCTTAGCACCATTGTGAGCCATTGGAAAAAGGTGCTCCAAGAGGGCACCCCATGGGGAGGATGTTCAGAATTGTCTCCAAGGGGTCCAGGGTCAGTCCTGTAAGGGAGCTGGGCTTGCCTGGTGAGTGTGGTCAGGCATTTGGTGTCGCCTCAACTAATAATGCTTCCTGGCAGTCCACAGTGTAAAAGTACACCGGCCTCAATGGATTGGTAAAACATCCGTGGCAGTTCACTACACACATTTTTACACCAGAGGTCCATCACCAACTCCTTTGTCTTGCTGATGTCCTGCTTGTTCTCCCTGCACCACAGCACAAAGTTCTCCACCAGTGTCCTACAGACTTATATCCATTGCTGATGCGTCCTACAATGGAGGAGTTGAAGAACTTCTGTAGATTGCAAGAACAGGTGTTGCGCTAGCTGTCCAAATTGTAGAGCATAAGCAGAAAGGGAGACAGGATTCCTGAAGAAGTTCCATCCATCCCAAAATCTACAACTACCTTCAGCAAATAGCTTGAACACAGTCACACATTTGTATTCATATCTTTGTGTGAACTTTCATGTCATTTCTACAGGAAAAGTTTTTTGATTGCAGTCATGGATTTTTATAAAACTTAGTTTCCCCTTGTGGGGACTGATAAAGTGGTCCGCACAATGTCAAAATAACAGGCTTTACATTACTATACAAACACACACCGATGAATGCTTTAACAGCTATTTTCTGCAAGAGTTTCAGACTCATATCTGTTTATTTTTATATACCCACTTAGTGTACAGTGAGGGATTGGATGCAAGGTAAGAATAACTTGGGAAGCCACACCTGTTACCAAATCCTTCAATGTGGGCTAGTGCAGATATTTGGCAGCTACAACAAAAGCTGCATGTGAACAGAACAAGGCAGTGGTGTGAACAGATCTTTGACTCATGATGCAGTGCTCTGCTCACTCTCCTCTCTAGAGATCCATTGATTCACAGCGCTTTTCCACTGGCGTACAAGAAGCAGACTGTACCCGGCCCACTCCACAAAGAGACTACAGTTGCAGCATGATTCCAGCTCGCTTCAATTTTCCACTGCAGAAGGTTGTTCACACAGTGTACATCATGATTTACTAAGAGCTCATTTCTGCTAGTATGTCCATGAGCATCAAACACTAGTGGAATTAGCATTAACTTGCATAAATTTGCATAAATCTATTCCATTCAATCATTCTATAATACATTTTCCAAGTAGGAGGTTGGAAATTTTCAAGTTCTGAGTTATTGGGAATGCATCAATTCAATACTACTAATCTATGCATATCAACACAGATAACTGTTCTCTAGTCTCCATGCATTTCAACCAATCAGATCGTCGCAAAATGACCAAGGTTGGATTTCCCAAAAGCAATTGATCTTAGCAAATAGCTAACAAGATAATGAATAAGGGAAGTAAATACGCAAGTAAGGTCCAGGAGTATTTGCGAAAAGCCTTTGTTATTCCAGAATTAATGAACAAACTAAATAGTACTTTGCTGGCTCTTCTCCAGCTTCTGTGTGACAAAAGCACAGACTGACAATAACAGTAAAATTGATTCCACATATATGGCGAAATACAAGTCAAATCATTGCCAGAAACACTTTTTAAAAATGAATAATACAACATTTAATCCAAAAACTACCAAAACACGCAAAAAACACACAGACTGGATCCCAAATTAAATTATTAGCTGCAAATGTACCCCAGAGGAGTAAATATTTGAAAAATTCTGCAGCAATGTCTCTTACCAGAAATCACACTTTGTAGTAAGCAGTACCCTAAAACACTGTTTGGCGTCATTTCGTACCCTAGAGGGGTTTAAAACTCCATTTAACCGTACTAAATAGCAACATATCATGGTGAAATCACCAAAACTAAAAGTTATTCAGATTAATAATAATTGTATAATTGTCTGTTTAATCTGATATTATAATTATTGCGATACAGTCACATGACCTTTCACCACGTGCAGATTCATTTCATTTCCACCACTCTGTCTGGGTACTTAACTTTTTTGTTATGTTTTTTTAAACTTTGTTGATAAAATTTGATGAAATTTGGATGGCATCTGGCTTGTGTTAATATTTTGTTTATTTTTACTCTAAAATATAATAAACATTGTGGTATGAACTGTAGAGGGAAAAGTGTGGGCAAAGTATCTTGGTGTATTCTCGGGTAAGTAAAAGCATACAGTAAATCGCTGGCTTATTATTCATCATATATTATTGTATACATTTTGCTATCTTAATATTGTCCTGTTACGTTAAGCCATTTATTCTGTGTTGTAATGTTAACATTACAGTGCTGTGCCTGTTTTCATTATTACGACTAATTTGGTTTGATTGCACATAAGTGAATGTTTTGTAGGTAAATTACACATCGATTTATTTGCTGTTGCATTATAGTTATTCACTAGGTCAACCACTCCCAGCAAACTTGCGTTACTCCCACAAGAACCATGTTTCTTATCAAGAAAGTTGGAGAAGTTCACACTATACTATGTTTTACATATTTGTTTGCGCCTGGATGGTAGAGGCTGTTCATGCTGAATCCAATTAAACATTGAAATATAGTTTAGGATTATTTAGAGCGTGTTAAGGCTGTGAGCAAGGAAGCATAGAACACAGAGGTGCAAGTTTTATTATGTATATATTTAAATACAAGTAAAAAACAAAAATCATTTAAGGGCTCAGGAGAGAGGCCGTCGCTTTGAGGAGGTGGGTCAGAAACCACAGGCACCATGTTTATATGGCTTCCAGGGTGGAGAGCTCTGAAAAGCAGAAATAAAAATGTCCTTGTTAGTGTGACACATAAAGAAATACGACATCCTTCAATATGCTGATCCCCTTCCTCATCATTTTTTCCTCCTCTAGTCACTATCAATGGGAATTCCATTGATCCCTTCCTCTTTTTTCAGTGGACCTCCTCACTCTCCATCTCTGTCTGTTCTCCTATTTCACACCTCTTCTTCTCCTCTCTCCTTTGCCTAGGCTCCATGCTCCTCATCCGTCCATTCATGTTCTCGTTTTCTTTCACACTTCCTTCCTCTGCCTTGTCTTTCTTCTCTTTCTCTCTCATGGCAACAATCTCTTCTGTACACTTACTCAAAAACCCCTTGATTTCCATTTCCAGCTCAGAAGCTGAATTTTCTAAATCTTCTAATTCATGCAATATAAAATCCACCATCTCCCTCAGTTTCTCCTCTCGTCTTTCCTCCAAGAAATCAATGCACGTTTTCACATCCATTATGAATCTGAGGGTACAAGACAAGCAGCCATTTATGACCTGTCTTAAACTGAAGACTCTCCTAATTAGGCTCCCTCACAAATGAGTGTGCAAACTGCAAACATGCAGAGTGGAGGTATGAAGCCAAAAAGTGAGCCAATACACCTTTCATATGCCATTCATATTTTGCATATTAATTACGCACAATATATACAGTTAGTGAAGCGTAGTATATTTAAGTAATATTCAAAATATTATTGACCATATTAATCTGCTTCTCTAAAAGAATTACTTCTCAAGCTGGACTGTACTCACCGTTTCGGATCAAACTGAAGTATTCTTCACACTTGATAGTGAAAAGAATATTATAAAGTACTATTTCACTAATTTTGAAAAACTTCAAAAACGCAGAAATATTTGAAAGTCTACTGAAGCCAAGTCCTATTCACAATCAGCGGTGGCCATAGGCCTGGCTTTTGATTTCCCGCAGCTTTGACACTGGGTTCTTGTTTAAAATCTCACTGATCTGATTTTCCGTAATGCTTTTTAAGAAAAGGGGGACTATAACGGTCTCATTTTAAAATGTCACAGCTCCAGAGTCGTGCCGATGATTCCTGTGATATATGGACCCCTGCAGACAGTTTTAGCTGCCCACAGCTTCCCACATTGTTCACCATTTGGAAGTTTTTGCTTCCTCAATTTTTCTGAATATTTTAAACCAGTAACTCTGTGAAAAAGTTGGGCTTAGACTCTCCTGAGAGTAGGTTGGCTTTCCAAGGCTATGCAGTCCCACACACACACACACACACACACACAGTCATGTAATCATATGTTTTTGGGCACTGCTCATTCATTTTTATGGGAAAAATGCTAAATAAGTAACCAAGCAAAATACTACAGTTGTTGAATTTTTTTTTTCTCATTGGAGTCATAGATTTTTATTAAATTGAGTTTTTCCTGATGGGGACCAGGAAATTGGTCCCCATAAGGGAAAAAAACAGGTAATCATCATGTTGTGTGGACATTGTGTCCCGATAAGGTAAGGTATACCTGCTTACACACACAAACACGCAGACACACACACACACACACACATATTGGTGTACCTATCTAAATGGGGACCTTCCATTCATTTCTATGGTTGAAAAAAGACTCTAATCCTATTGACGGGACACATAACCCCCACCCAGCTCTAACCTTAACCAAAAGTAAGTTTCGAGTTTTACCAAACTTTGGGGACATTTTGATCAACAAATGTGATCTGTGCAAAGCCAAACAGACACCGACACACACACACTGATCAACATTAAAAGCACTGGCAAGTGAATATGCAAAATATGTAAAAAATAAAGTAAATAAATAAATAAATAAATTGATTATCTCATTACAATGGCAGTACAATATGTATGTGTGTGTGTGTGTCTGTGTGTGTGTGTGTGTGTAAATCCCTCATCCTACTGCCTTGAATGAGAGGATTTTTGTCACTCTATCTGGTGTTTTTTTTTTATCATTCCAATTTTTTATGAGTATGTCAATTTATTCCTCATAATGTCGCATCATTGTTTGCTATTTCTGGTTTGATTAGTGCTTTTAAAAACACAAATTTCCACTTATGCTACTGTAATAAATGGAACTATTTGTTCAATTAATGTTTTCTAGGGTCCTAATTTAAAGTATCACACAGAATCAAGGACTAAATTTGAAGACACAGATGCAGCAGCCACAGATTTCCACATGTGCTCCGTCAACAACTTGAGATACTGCTGTTCCTACGGTAAGATGATGTTCTGTCTGCGAGGGAGCTTGGAGCAGCAAAAACAAGGACCGGCATCATTACCGCAAAGATCATTACCGGGCGCACACACGCCCACACACACAAGCCAATTTAGAGACACTAATTTACCTAAGTACACCTCTTTCAATCTTGGGAGTAAAACAGAGGATCCAGAGAAAATTCATATAACACTAGGAGAACATGCAAACCTCACACACAGAGCAAAAGTGATCTTTGACTCCCAGCCCCCAAAGGTGTGATGTAACTTATGTGTCCTGAGCCTCTGTGCCGTCCAGACCCGAAAAATCACCCAACCATCAGTTTGTTTGTACTGGGCAGAGTCACCTGGGGCTCGTGCCAAGCAGCACAGGGCACAAGGCTGGGGTACATCCTGGGCAGGATGCTAGTCCATCACAGGTCATATACACACACACTCATACACTATGGGAAATTGTAGATGTACCAATTAGCCTAAACAATGTCTGCAGGAAAACATTCATGCATACACCGAGCAGCAGGGGCATTGCTAGAGATTGTGGGCCCCATGAAGGCATATCATATTGGGCCCCCCAGTCCAGACCAATCCAGCTATTCTCCCAATTTTTTAGGCCGCCTGTCATTCAGGGGCCCTTGGAATCATTGTAACTTTCCCCTGCCATTACGGCACCCCTGCCAAGGAGTGATGAGATTCAAAGCCCCAAACCCATCGGTGACAGACAACAGGGCCACCAGCTAAGCCTCCATGACACCCTACTTTCAAGTCAATACATACTTAAAAGTGTTGAAGTTTAAATGACCATGTGATAATTTCAATTATATTATATTGGGGTCAAAATGACCCCATATTAGTTTCATCATATTAACACAATTCATGTTTAATTGAAGTTACTGAAAACTACCAGCATTAAAGGATGTCAAACAAGCTTTTAAGTAATAATGTGGATAGTATTGGTAGGATAAGGGAAAACACACACACGCACACAGGTATTATTTTTCTAAACACACAGGTATTTTTTTTTTAAATAATAATTTTATATTATTTTTTTAATCAATCAGCATACCCTATACTGGTATAAACAATGAAATGACAAATGCCTTATATGGAGGGCCCTCTGTGATGTCAACAGAACAGAATTCCGGAACTGGTCAGTGATGTCATCGAAGGAAGATTTTTCTATATAAGAAGCAATTGCACCTTCACATTTCATTCTTAGAGACTCTCTCAAAGGAAGCACTGGTGAAAGAGAATCTAAGCTATATCGTTTGCATAATTTCATTATGGGTTTAAGTTGCACAAAGGTGCAGGGCCCTAAACAAAAAAATGTTCAGGGCCCAAAAAAGAAAGGCACTCTTCTCAGGTTCTGGAAGAAGCTGAGGAGGACTACGCCAAGAGATACAGACACTGCTACCATGGCTGAAGGCGGCATTGAGATGGCTAGTGATTGCCCTGCTGCCAAACAAGATGGTAACGTACAGCAGGAGAGCAGCCCACTTGACAAGGCTGGCTCAGACATGGCAATGGATGACAGACAGCAGGAGAGCAGCCCTCTGGACGAGGCAGGCTCAGACATGGCAATGGATGACAGACAGCAGGAGAGCAGCCCTCTGGACGAGGCTGGCTCAGACCTGGAACTAGACGACGGACAGCAGGAGAGCAGCCCTCTGGACGAGGCTGGCTCAGACCTGGAACTAGACGACGGACAGCAGGAGAGCAGCCCTCTGGACGAGGCTGGCTCAGACCTGGAACTAGACGACGGACAGCAGGAGAGCAGCCCTCTGGACGAGGCTGGCTCAGACCTGGAACTAGACGACGGACAGCAGGAGAGCAGCCCTCTGGACGAGGCTGGCTCAGACCTGGAACTAGACGACGGACAGCAGGAGAGCAGCCCTCTGGACGAGGCTGGCTCAGACCTGGAACTAGACGACGGACAGCAGGAGAGCAGCCCTCTGGACGAGGCTGGCTCAGACCTGGAAATAGACGACGGACAGCAGGAGAGCAGCCCTCTGGACGAGGCTGGCTCAGACCTGGAACTAGACGATGGACAGCAGGAGAGCAGCCCTCTGGACGAGGCAGGCTCAGACATGGCAATGGATGACGGACAGCAGGAGAGCAGCCCTCTAGATGAGGCTGGCTCATGCTGGAAAAAGGTGACAGACAGCAGGAGAGCAGCCCTCTGGATGTGGCTGCCTCAGACATGGCAATGGATGACGGACAGCAGGAGAGCAGCCCTCAGGACGAGGCTGGCTCTGACATGGCAATGGATGACTGACAGCAGGAGAGTAGCCCTCTGGATGAGGCTGGCTCATGCTGGACAAACTGTTTTCCAGCAAGCTCACAGAATATATATTTTTTCATAATCATTTTTATATTTGTTTTGAAGAATAAAATATAGTTATTAAGGAACTGTGTGTGGTTTATCTGTTAAACTGACCACTGAACTTTAACATAAACAGAGGAAACATCACATAATGCTATAATCACTGTAGATTGCAAGAACAGGTGTTGCGCTAGCTGTCCAAATTGTAGAGCATAAGCAGAAAGGGAGACAGGATTCCTGAAGAAGTTCCATCCATCCCAAAATCTACAACTACCTTCAGCAAATAGCTTGAACACAGTCACACATTTGTATTCATATCTTTGTGTGAACTTTCATGTCATTTCTACAGGAAAAGTTTTTTGATTGCAGTCATGGATTTTTATAAAACTTAGTTTCCCCTTGTGGGGACTGATAAAGTGGTCCGCACAATGTCAAAATAACAGGCTTTACATTACTATACAAACACACACCGATGAATGCTTTAACAGCTATTTTCTGCAAGAGTTTCAGACTCATATCTGTTTATTTTTATATACCCACTTAGTGTACAGTGAGGGATTGGATGCAAGGTAAGAATAACTTGGGAAGCCACACCTGTTACCAAATCCTTCAATGTGGGCTAGTGCAGATATTTGGCAGCTACAACAAAAGCTGCATGTGAACAGAACAAGGCAGTGGTGTGAACAGATCTTTGACTCATGATGCAGTGCTCTGCTCACTCTCCTCTCTAGAGATCCATTGATTCACAGCGCTTTTCCACTGGCGTACAAGAAGCAGACTGTACCCGGCCCACTCCACAAAGAGACTACAGTTGCAGCATGATTCCAGCTCGCTTCAATTTTCCACTGCAGAAGGTTGTTCACACAGTGTACATCATGATTTACTAAGAGCTCATTTCTGCTAGTATGTCCATGAGCATCAAACACTAGTGGAATTAGCATTAACTTGCATAAATTTGCATAAATCTATTCCATTCAATCATTCTATAATACATTTTCCAAGTAGGAGGTTGGAAATTTTCAAGTTCTGAGTTATTGGGAATGCATCAATTCAATACTACTAATCTATGCATATCAACACAGATAACTGTTCTCTAGTCTCCATGCATTTCAACCAATCAGATCGTCGCAAAATGACCAAGGTTGGATTTCCCAAAAGCAATTGATCTTAGCAAATAGCTAACAAGATAATGAATAAGGGAAGTAAATACGCAAGTAAGGTCCAGGAGTATTTGCGAAAAGCCTTTGTTATTCCAGAATTAATGAACAAACTAAATAGTACTTTGCTGGCTCTTCTCCAGCTTCTGTGTGACAAAAGCACAGACTGACAATAACAGTAAAATTGATTCCACATATATGGCGAAATACAAGTCAAATCATTGCCAGAAACACTTTTTAAAAATGAATAATACAACATTTAATCCAAAAACTACCAAAACACGCAAAAAACACACAGACTGGATCCCAAATTAAATTATTAGCTGCAAATGTACCCCAGAGGAGTAAATATTTGAAAAATTCTGCAGCAATGTCTCTTACCAGAAATCACACTTTGTAGTAAGCAGTACCCTAAAACACTGTTTGGCGTCATTTCGTACCCTAGAGGGGTTTAAAACTCCATTTAACCGTACTAAATAGCAACATATCATGGTGAAATCACCAAAACTAAAAGTTATTCAGATTAATAATAATTGTATAATTGTCTGTTTAATCTGATATTATAATTATTGCGATACAGTCACATGACCTTTCACCACGTGCAGATTCATTTCATTTCCACCACTCTGTCTGGGTACTTAACTTTTTTGTTATGTTTTTTTAAACTTTGTTGATAAAATTTGATGAAATTTGGATGGCATCTGGCTTGTGTTAATATTTTGTTTATTTTTACTCTAAAATATAATAAACATTGTGGTATGAACTGTAGAGGGAAAAGTGTGGGCAAAGTATCTTGGTGTATTCTCGGGTAAGTAAAAGCATACAGTAAATCGCTGGCTTATTATTCATCATATATTATTGTATACATTTTGCTATCTTAATATTGTCCTGTTACGTTAAGCCATTTATTCTGTGTTGTAATGTTAACATTACAGTGCTGTGCCTGTTTTCATTATTACGACTAATTTGGTTTGATTGCACATAAGTGAATGTTTTGTAGGTAAATTACACATCGATTTATTTGCTGTTGCATTATAGTTATTCACTAGGTCAACCACTCCCAGCAAACTTGCGTTACTCCCACAAGAACCATGTTTCTTATCAAGAAAGTTGGAGAAGTTCACACTATACTATGTTTTACATATTTGTTTGCGCCTGGATGGTAGAGGCTGTTCATGCTGAATCCAATTAAACATTGAAATATAGTTTAGGATTATTTAGAGCGTGTTAAGGCTGTGAGCAAGGAAGCATAGAACACAGAGGTGCAAGTTTTATTATGTATATATTTAAATACAAGTAAAAAACAAAAATCATTTAAGGGCTCAGGAGAGAGGCCGTCGCTTTGAGGAGGTGGGTCAGAAACCACAGGCACCATGTTTATATGGCTTCCAGGGTGGAGAGCTCTGAAAAGCAGAAATAAAAATGTCCTTGTTAGTGTGACACATAAAGAAATACGACATCCTTCAATATGCTGATCCCCTTCCTCATCATTTTTTCCTCCTCTAGTCACTATCAATGGGAATTCCATTGATCCCTTCCTCTTTTTTCAGTGGACCTCCTCACTCTCCATCTCTGTCTGTTCTCCTATTTCACACCTCTTCTTCTCCTCTCTCCTTTGCCTAGGCTCCATGCTCCTCATCCGTCCATTCATGTTCTCGTTTTCTTTCACACTTCCTTCCTCTGCCTTGTCTTTCTTCTCTTTCTCTCTCATGGCAACAATCTCTTCTGTACACTTACTCAAAAACCCCTTGATTTCCATTTCCAGCTCAGAAGCTGAATTTTCTAAATCTTCTAATTCATGCAATATAAAATCCACCATCTCCCTCAGTTTCTCCTCTCGTCTTTCCTCCAAGAAATCAATGCACGTTTTCACATCCATTATGAATCTGAGGGTACAAGACAAGCAGCCATTTATGACCTGTCTTAAACTGAAGACTCTCCTAATTAGGCTCCCTCACAAATGAGTGTGCAAACTGCAAACATGCAGAGTGGAGGTATGAAGCCAAAAAGTGAGCCAATACACCTTTCATATGCCATTCATATTTTGCATATTAATTACGCACAATATATACAGTTAGTGAAGCGTAGTATATTTAAGTAATATTCAAAATATTATTGACCATATTAATCTGCTTCTCTAAAAGAATTACTTCTCAAGCTGGACTGTACTCACCGTTTCGGATCAAACTGAAGTATTCTTCACACTTGATAGTGAAAAGAATATTATAAAGTACTATTTCACTAATTTTGAAAAACTTCAAAAACGCAGAAATATTTGAAAGTCTACTGAAGCCAAGTCCTATTCACAATCAGCGGTGGCCATAGGCCTGGCTTTTGATTTCCCGCAGCTTTGACACTGGGTTCTTGTTTAAAATCTCACTGATCTGATTTTCCGTAATGCTTTTTAAGAAAAGGGGGACTATAACGGTCTCATTTTAAAATGTCACAGCTCCAGAGTCGTGCCGATGATTCCTGTGATATATGGACCCCTGCAGACAGTTTTAGCTGCCCACAGCTTCCCACATTGTTCACCATTTGGAAGTTTTTGCTTCCTCAATTTTTCTGAATATTTTAAACCAGTAACTCTGTGAAAAAGTTGGGCTTAGACTCTCCTGAGAGTAGGTTGGCTTTCCAAGGCTATGCAGTCCCACACACACACACACACACACACACAGTCATGTAATCATATGTTTTTGGGCACTGCTCATTCATTTTTATGGGAAAAATGCTAAATAAGTAACCAAGCAAAATACTACAGTTGTTGAATTTTTTTTTTCTCATTGGAGTCATAGATTTTTATTAAATTGAGTTTTTCCTGATGGGGACCAGGAAATTGGTCCCCATAAGGGAAAAAAACAGGTAATCATCATGTTGTGTGGACATTGTGTCCCGATAAGGTAAGGTATACCTGCTTACACACACAAACACGCAGACACACACACACACACACACATATTGGTGTACCTATCTAAATGGGGACCTTCCATTCATTTCTATGGTTGAAAAAAGACTCTAATCCTATTGACGGGACACATAACCCCCACCCAGCTCTAACCTTAACCAAAAGTAAGTTTCGAGTTTTACCAAACTTTGGGGACATTTTGATCAACAAATGTGATCTGTGCAAAGCCAAACAGACACCGACACACACACACTGATCAACATTAAAAGCACTGGCAAGTGAATATGCAAAATATGTAAAAAATAAAGTAAATAAATAAATAAATAAATTGATTATCTCATTACAATGGCAGTACAATATGTATGTGTGTGTGTGTGTCTGTGTGTGTGTGTGTGTGTAAATCCCTCATCCTACTGCCTTGAATGAGAGGATTTTTGTCACTCTATCTGGTGTTTTTTTTTTATCATTCCAATTTTTTATGAGTATGTCAATTTATTCCTCATAATGTCGCATCATTGTTTGCTATTTCTGGTTTGATTAGTGCTTTTAAAAACACAAATTTCCACTTATGCTACTGTAATAAATGGAACTATTTGTTCAATTAATGTTTTCTAGGGTCCTAATTTAAAGTATCACACAGAATCAAGGACTAAATTTGAAGACACAGATGCAGCAGCCACAGATTTCCACATGTGCTCCGTCAACAACTTGAGATACTGCTGTTCCTACGGTAAGATGATGTTCTGTCTGCGAGGGAGCTTGGAGCAGCAAAAACAAGGACCGGCATCATTACCGCAAAGATCATTACCGGGCGCACACACGCCCACACACACAAGCCAATTTAGAGACACTAATTTACCTAAGTACACCTCTTTCAATCTTGGGAGTAAAACAGAGGATCCAGAGAAAATTCATATAACACTAGGAGAACATGCAAACCTCACACACAGAGCAAAAGTGATCTTTGACTCCCAGCCCCCAAAGGTGTGATGTAACTTATGTGTCCTGAGCCTCTGTGCCGTCCAGACCCGAAAAATCACCCAACCATCAGTTTGTTTGTACTGGGCAGAGTCACCTGGGGCTCGTGCCAAGCAGCACAGGGCACAAGGCTGGGGTACATCCTGGGCAGGATGCTAGTCCATCACAGGTCATATACACACACACTCATACACTATGGGAAATTGTAGATGTACCAATTAGCCTAAACAATGTCTGCAGGAAAACATTCATGCATACACCGAGCAGCAGGGGCATTGCTAGAGATTGTGGGCCCCATGAAGGCATATCATATTGGGCCCCCCAGTCCAGACCAATCCAGCTATTCTCCCAATTTTTTAGGCCGCCTGTCATTCAGGGGCCCTTGGAATCATTGTAACTTTCCCCTGCCATTACGGCACCCCTGCCAAGGAGTGATGAGATTCAAAGCCCCAAACCCATCGGTGACAGACAACAGGGCCACCAGCTAAGCCTCCATGACACCCTACTTTCAAGTCAATACATACTTAAAAGTGTTGAAGTTTAAATGACCATGTGATAATTTCAATTATATTATATTGGGGTCAAAATGACCCCATATTAGTTTCATCATATTAACACAATTCATGTTTAATTGAAGTTACTGAAAACTACCAGCATTAAAGGATGTCAAACAAGCTTTTAAGTAATAATGTGGATAGTATTGGTAGGATAAGGGAAAACACACACACGCACACAGGTATTATTTTTCTAAACACACAGGTATTTTTTTTTTAAATAATAATTTTATATTATTTTTTTAATCAATCAGCATACCCTATACTGGTATAAACAATGAAATGACAAATGCCTTATATGGAGGGCCCTCTGTGATGTCAACAGAACAGAATTCCGGAACTGGTCAGTGATGTCATCGAAGGAAGATTTTTCTATATAAGAAGCAATTGCACCTTCACATTTCATTCTTAGAGACTCTCTCAAAGGAAGCACTGGTGAAAGAGAATCTAAGCTATATCGTTTGCATAATTTCATTATGGGTTTAAGTTGCACAAAGGTGCAGGGCCCTAAACAAAAAAATGTTCAGGGCCCAAAAAAGAAAGGCACTCTTCTCAGGTTCTGGAAGAAGCTGAGGAGGACTACGCCAAGAGATACAGACACTGCTACCATGGCTGAAGGCGGCATTGAGATGGCTAGTGATTGCCCTGCTGCCAAACAAGATGGTAACGTACAGCAGGAGAGCAGCCCACTTGACAAGGCTGGCTCAGACATGGCAATGGATGACAGACAGCAGGAGAGCAGCCCTCTGGACGAGGCAGGCTCAGACATGGCAATGGATGACAGACAGCAGGAGAGCAGCCCTCTGGACGAGGCTGGCTCAGACCTGGAACTAGACGACGGACAGCAGGAGAGCAGCCCTCTGGACGAGGCTGGCTCAGACCTGGAACTAGACGACGGACAGCAGGAGAGCAGCCCTCTGGACGAGGCTGGCTCAGACCTGGAACTAGACGACGGACAGCAGGAGAGCAGCCCTCTGGACGAGGCTGGCTCAGACCTGGAACTAGACGACGGACAGCAGGAGAGCAGCCCTCTGGACGAGGCTGGCTCAGACCTGGAACTAGACGACGGACAGCAGGAGAGCAGCCCTCTGGACGAGGCTGGCTCAGACCTGGAACTAGACGACGGACAGCAGGAGAGCAGCCCTCTGGACGAGGCTGGCTCAGACCTGGAAATAGACGACGGACAGCAGGAGAGCAGCCCTCTGGACGAGGCTGGCTCAGACCTGGAACTAGACGATGGACAGCAGGAGAGCAGCCCTCTGGACGAGGCAGGCTCAGACATGGCAATGGATGACGGACAGCAGGAGAGCAGCCCTCTAGATGAGGCTGGCTCATGCTGGAAAAAGGTGACAGACAGCAGGAGAGCAGCCCTCTGGATGTGGCTGCCTCAGACATGGCAATGGATGACGGACAGCAGGAGAGCAGCCCTCAGGACGAGGCTGGCTCTGACATGGCAATGGATGACTGACAGCAGGAGAGTAGCCCTCTGGATGAGGCTGGCTCATGCTGGACAAACTGTTTTCCAGCAAGCTCACAGAATATATATTTTTTCATAATCATTTTTATATTTGTTTTGAAGAATAAAATATAGTTATTAAGGAACTGTGTGTGGTTTATCTGTTAAACTGACCACTGAACTTTAACATAAACAGAGGAAACATCACATAATGCTATAATCACTGTAGATTGCAAGAACAGGTGTTGCGCTAGCTGTCCAAATTGTAGAGCATAAGCAGAAAGGGAGACAGGATTCCTGAAGAAGTTCCATCCATCCCAAAATCTACAACTACCTTCAGCAAATAGCTTGAACACAGTCACACATTTGTATTCATATCTTTGTGTGAACTTTCATGTCATTTCTACAGGAAAAGTTTTTTGATTGCAGTCATGGATTTTTATAAAACTTAGTTTCCCCTTGTGGGGACTGATAAAGTGGTCCGCACAATGTCAAAATAACAGGCTTTACATTACTATACAAACACACACCGATGAATGCTTTAACAGCTATTTTCTGCAAGAGTTTCAGACTCATATCTGTTTATTTTTATATACCCACTTAGTGTACAGTGAGGGATTGGATGCAAGGTAAGAATAACTTGGGAAGCCACACCTGTTACCAAATCCTTCAATGTGGGCTAGTGCAGATATTTGGCAGCTACAACAAAAGCTGCATGTGAACAGAACAAGGCAGTGGTGTGAACAGATCTTTGACTCATGATGCAGTGCTCTGCTCACTCTCCTCTCTAGAGATCCATTGATTCACAGCGCTTTTCCACTGGCGTACAAGAAGCAGACTGTACCCGGCCCACTCCACAAAGAGACTACAGTTGCAGCATGATTCCAGCTCGCTTCAATTTTCCACTGCAGAAGGTTGTTCACACAGTGTACATCATGATTTACTAAGAGCTCATTTCTGCTAGTATGTCCATGAGCATCAAACACTAGTGGAATTAGCATTAACTTGCATAAATTTGCATAAATCTATTCCATTCAATCATTCTATAATACATTTTCCAAGTAGGAGGTTGGAAATTTTCAAGTTCTGAGTTATTGGGAATGCATCAATTCAATACTACTAATCTATGCATATCAACACAGATAACTGTTCTCTAGTCTCCATGCATTTCAACCAATCAGATCGTCGCAAAATGACCAAGGTTGGATTTCCCAAAAGCAATTGATCTTAGCAAATAGCTAACAAGATAATGAATAAGGGAAGTAAATACGCAAGTAAGGTCCAGGAGTATTTGCGAAAAGCCTTTGTTATTCCAGAATTAATGAACAAACTAAATAGTACTTTGCTGGCTCTTCTCCAGCTTCTGTGTGACAAAAGCACAGACTGACA
>NW_027326308.1:0-24852 GCF_048594095.1 Paramormyrops kingsleyae | reverse complement strand
ATAGTTGTATACCTTGACCTGTGTTTCCCCCTTTTGTGGCATTTCAGGCTCTGCCAGCCTGAATGCTTTTAATCATGTGGACTTCCATTTATCCTGTAATCTGAGAAACTCCTCTACATGATACCAGGTGTAATCATTAATCATGGGGAGTGTCTGGTTGTTCTGACTACATTAGTTTTTAACCAAGCTATTTTTTTCCAGAACCTAACAAGCAACTGTATTATAGTTATGTATATTTTCTTTAACATTGTATTCAAAATGAAGTTTGCAAAATTTATCAGTCATTAACAGTATTAAATTGTGCTGTGTTGTAATAACCCTTTCCTTCACATAGAGGGAGGTTGAATCAGTAGAGGTTCAGTAGAGGACTTACTGTAAGACTGATACAATATGAACATTGGTGTTATGTGTGATGCATGTCACTGACACACTGACTACAACCTGCAGAGTCCACAAAGGATAAGAACCTTATACTGAAGGCATATGTCAATATATTACTTAGACTCTACAAAAATTATACTATTCTCGAGGTTAACTAGAATTGATGCTATCAGAAACAACACACACACACAATTGAGATTAGAATAGAATACTCAGAAAATCATCTCATGCCCACCAGTTTGAGAATGACTGACCTGTATAATGTCTCTGGGAAGTTTGCAAAAAGATCCACAGAGTATGTTTAGATAGCAGATGGCTCTGTTCACAAGATGGCAGCTGCAGGCTCCATTTTCACTCCCAGCTACCCTCTGTTACAATTTTGGATCCAACCAAGTGTGCATTTTTTTAGGTGTAGATTTTCTTCTATACAATGTTTTTGTTAAGTGGTAATAAGATCCATCAAAGATCAAATACAGTAAATACAGTAATAATGACAAATAGATTGATTCTGTTCACAAGGAGAAGCCTCTATCATCTCATACTTCTCTTTGTGTCACTAAACACCTTTGCTGCAATTTTGATTGCTTCAATTTGAAAGGTCCAGATCTTCATCCATACAATGTGTCTGTAAAGTTTGGAAAAGATCGGGCAAAAAAATTTTGAGTTATCATGCTGACAAGATCAAGTGTCTGAGCTGGCCTTCTCTTTGCTATCACAATGTGGCACTGCTTCAGTTATGGTGCCATTTGTCTCAAAATTTTATCAGGTACAAATCTTCAAAATCATTGGTGATTCTTAATATGACTCTGTCAGTGACTAAGTGTGACATCACTGTTTTTTTCAACCTTTTGGTAACCCCCACCGCCCCACAAGTTACTTGTATTCTTTACTAAGCAAAGAAAACATTTCCACACATAGGCTATCACCAATTACTTCACTGTGTATAAAATGAGGAATAGCTGAACACGTGTGCTGGATGATACACAGTCAAGGGGGCACACTTCTCAGCCTCTCGGGGAAGGCCTGTCTCTCGGCTGGCCCGGGAACGCCCTGGTATCCCCCCGGAGGAGGTGGCTGGTGAGAAGGAGGTCTGGGCATCCCGCTTTAGACTGCTGCCCCTGCAACCTGACCCCAGATAAGCGGCAGATAATGGAATGGCATTCCATCAGCAATCAGAACATCAGCATGAAGTAAAGAACTCTAGGTGAGCACTGGGTTTTGTGGTACGAGACAGAGCACAAGTAGGATATCAATGATGATGAGGTAAAGAAAAAATACTTATAAAACAAGTGGCTCCTCGTTTGCCCAAGAGGACCAATAGCAAGCCCAGCCATATACACTCACCTAAAGGATTATTAGGAACGCCTGTTCAATTTCTCATTAATGCAATTATCTAATCAACCAATCACATGGCAGTTGCTTCAATGCATTTAGGGGTGTGGTCCTGGTCAAGACAATCTCCTGAACTCCAAACTGAATGTAAGAATGGGAAAGAAAGGTGATTTAAGCAATTTTGAGCATGGCATGGTTGTTGGTGCCAGACGGGCCGGTCTGAGTATTTCACAATCTGCTCAGTTACTGGGATTTTCACGCACAACCATTTCTAGGGTTTACAAAGAATGGTGTGCAAAGGGAAAAACATCCAGTATGTGGCAGTCCTGTGGGCGAAAATGCCTTGTTGATGCTAGAGGTCAGAGGAGAATGGGCCGACTGATTCAAGCTGATAGAAGAGCAACTTTGACTGAAATAACCACTCGTTACAACCGAGGTATGCAGCAAAGCATTTGTGAAGCCACAACACGCACAACCTTGAGGCGGATGGGCTACAACAGCAGAAGACCCCACCGGGTACCACTCATCTCCACTACAAATAGGAAAAAGAGGCTACATTTTGCACAAGCTCACCAAAATTGGACAGTTGAAGACTGGAAAAATGTTGCCTGGTCTGATGAGTCTCGATTTCTGTTGAGACATTCAAATGGTAGAGTCAGAATTTGGCGTAAACAGAATGAGAACATGGATCCATCATGCCTTGTTACCACTGTGCAGGCTGGTGGTGGTGGTGTAATGGTGTGGGGGATGTATTCTTGGCACACTTTAGGCCCCTTAGTGCCAATTGGGCATCGTTTAAATGCCATGACCTACCTGAGCATTGTTTCTGACCATGTCCATCCCATTATGATCACCATGTACCCATCCTCTGATGGCTACTTCCAGCAGGATAATGCACCATGTCACAAAGCTCGAATCATTTCAAATTGGTTTCTTGAGCATGACAATGAGTTCACTGTACTAAAATGGCCCCCACAGTCACCAGATCTCAACCCAATAGAGCATCTTTGGGATGTGGTGGAACATAAGAACATAAGAACATAAGAAATTTACAAACGAGAGGAGGCCATTCGGCCTATCAAGCTCGTTTGGGGAGAACTTAGCTAATAGCTCAGAGTTGTTAAAATCTTATCTAGCTCTGATTTAAAGGAACCCATGGTTTTAGCTTCCACTACAATAGCAGGAAGACTATTCCATACTCTGACTACACGCTGTGTAAAGAAGTGCTTCCTCAAATTTGTTTTAATATGTTCTCCCGCTAATTTCCACTTATGGCCACGAGTTCTAGTATTTAGACTAATATTGAAATAGTCATTTGGCTGAACAGCATCCAGACCCGTTAGAATCTTATAGACCTGAATCATATCCCCCCTTAGTCTCCTTTGCTCAAGGCTGAACAGATTCAGTTCCGTTAACCTCTCCTCGTAAGACATTCCTCTAAGACCAGGAATCATTCTCGTAGCTCTCCGTTGCACCTTTTCTAAGGCAGCAATGTCCTTCTTGAGGTATGGTGACCAAACCTGCACACAGTATTCTAGGTGGGGTCTTACCAAAGAATTATATAAGTGTAACATCACCTCCCTTGACTTAAACTCCACACATCTAGAGATATAACCCAACATTCTGTTCGCCTTTTTTATTGCTTCCCCACATTGGCGAGAGTGGGACATGGAAGCATCAACATACATACCGAGATCTTTCTCGTAATCAGCTACCTTTATTTCAGTGGAACCCATAAAATATCTGTACTGTATATTT
Source organism: Paramormyrops kingsleyae (assembly GCF_048594095.1). Classification (NCBI taxonomy): domain Eukaryota; kingdom Metazoa; phylum Chordata; class Actinopteri; order Osteoglossiformes; family Mormyridae; genus Paramormyrops; species Paramormyrops kingsleyae. The sequence goes on along the minus strand of NW_027326308.1, from coordinate 21,381 downwards.
CTGCTCCCTGCATGGATTACCTTACATTTATCTGTGTTAAATTTCATCTGCCAGGTATCAGCCCATTCGCTAATTAAATCCAGATCCCGTTGAAGCCTCTCTGCTGCTAGATTAGTATCTGCTACCCCGCCCACCTTAGTGTCGTCTGCAAATTTAACCAGTTTACTGTATGTATTCGTGTCAATATCATTAATGTAAATTAGGAACAATAGTGGTCCTAAAATTGAACCCTGCGGTACCCCACTATAAACGGAGGCCCACTGTGACATAGTGCCTCTAATAACTACTCGCTGCTTCCTATCAGTTAGCCAGTTTTTGATCCAAGCTGCCACAGTTCCTAAAATTCCTGCAGCTTTAAGCTTTAACAAGAGCCGTTTGTGGGGGACAACATCAAAGGCTTTCTGGAAATCTAAGTAAATCACATCATAGGCCTTTTTGTGATCAATTTCACTTGTAGCTTCCTCAAAGAACTCAAGCAGATTCGTTAAGTAGGATCTACCTCTCCTAAATCCATGTTGGCTATCCTTTATAATGTTATTTGCATCTAGGTAATCTACCATTTTCACTTGAATTATAGCTTCCATTATTTTTCCAGTAATGCTAGTTAAACTGATTGGCCTATAGTTTGCTGGATTACTTCTATCCCCTTTTTTGAATATGGGTGTTATATTAGCATGCTTCCAATCTGATGGTACCACACCCGCAGATAACGATTTCTGGAATATTAAAGTCAAAGGTTGGCTAATAATATCCCTCATCTCTTTCAAGACTAAAGGTAAGATGCCATCAGGCCCCTGCGATTTATTTATTTTGAGTTTAGCTAGGCTTAGTATCACATCAACCTCAGTTATACATATATTGGTCATAGATGATGCTGTATTCATATTAATTGGTGGTAAGTTACTTGTGTTCTCTATTGTGAACACCCTTGAAAAATAATCCCTGGATATGCATCCCACAAATCTCCATCAACTGCAAGATGCTATCCTATCAATATGGGCCAACATTTCTAAAGAATGCCTTCAGCACCTTGTTGAATCAATGACACGTAGAATTAAGGCAGTTCTGAAGGCGAAAGGGGGTCAAACACCGTATTAGTATGGTGTTCCTAATAATCCTTTAGGTGAGTGTATATATATATATATATATATATACACACACACACACACAGACACACACACACACACACAAACAATGCTTGCTGATGTGTACATTTCAGGTATTGCAAAACACTGCAGCCCTTTGATGCATGCTACAGCGGACAAGCACAGAACTGGATTATCACACTGACTACAAAACCAGACCGGAGAATGTTAATGTTCTTGAGTTCTATTATTGTCCCTTGTAATAGCTGCTGTGTACATAACCATGTGATACAGGGATGGGGGGAAGAAAAATATACTTTGCCAGGGGATGGGGGTGGAGGCAGATTTAACAAAAGCAGAAATGAAAACTAAAGAGCCGTTTTGTTGTCAGTGGAAACAACAGAATATTTGGATTAAGGGTCTGGTGAGGAGAACACGTCTTCTTGTTGCCTTTAACTGCACTCTTCATTTTGCATGTTGCACTGAAAGCTACTTCCATGCTCAAACAGCCGGGCTCATTTCTGATCAGATTGTCTTAACCTCTGCAGATGTACTTTAGCATCCAGCCTGAAGTATCTTCTGGTGACAGTTGTGTTGTTTGAGGCACTTATGTTCTCATTTCACAGTCACTACAAGGCCAATTTACAGATTACATTTTACAAATTTAGCAGATATATTTATCCAAATCTGCATGCCTTTTTGAGAAAGCAGGGTCAGAGCAACTAGGTCGAAGGCCCAACATTGAAATGTCTCTGCCAAACTGTGGATTTGCACCGGTGATCTTCTGACAACAGGCACAGCCTCCCAACCCATTAAGCCACGCACCACCCATAGAGTTTGCACTGGCCAAGAATCAGACCAGGGTCAACTGCATGGAAGACAGCTATGCTGGTTCCTATACCACTGTTACCACCTTCATCTCTAGTAGTTGTGCCAATGTTCATCTTCTCTATGTGACCTCTGGTGATCATGCATCTGGAAGTCTGCTTCATCTGAGGAAGCAAGTCCAGTTGGGTCCCACCAAGAAGAGAAAGACTGACATGACAGCAGTCTGCAACAGCTGAACTCCACATTATGAATGTTGTAAATGTTATCTTCTGTTTGTCGTTGGCAGAGTTTGTTGTTGTTGCTATTATTATTTGTGAGATTTTGTATAGAGTCCACTGTGTTAAGAAAATTGTTTTTTTTGTGTCTGTCAACACATACATACAAACACATGATCAACTATTATTGGCATTTTGCTCTTGATAGTGTCTTTCTTTGCCTGTCATGAAAAGGTTTGTATGGGAGAACATAAAATAGTCAGAGTCACAGTGGGTCCGGAGCCTATCTCAGAAGCTACAGGCACAAGGCAGGGAACAACCCAGGATGGGGTGCCAGCCCATCACATGGCACACACACACACACCAGTCACACACACACCATTCACTCACACACCAGTTACTCACACACAGTCACTCACACACCATTCACTCACACACCAGTCACTCACACACCAGTCACTCAGACACCAGTCACACACACATCATTCACTCACACACCAGTTACTCACACACAGTCACTCACACACCATTCACTCACACACCAGTCACTCACACACCATTCACTCACACACCATTCACTCATGCAGGATAAAGGCTTTCAGAAAATGGATGGATTGATGGATTACAAAATAGTATATATTGGCATCTAGGTAAAGAAAGGTGATTAGTGATAAGGGGCAGGTGATTGTGAGAAAATCCCAGTAAATCAGCAGTTTCTGAAATGTTCGTACCAATTTGTCCGGCACAAAGAACCATGCCAGGTTCAAAACAACTTAGATAACCTTTCTTCTCCATTCTGGGGTTTGATGTACACATTAACTGAAGCTCCTGGTCTGTATCTGCATGATTTTTTACATTGTGCTGCTGATATATTTGCTTTAACAAGCACTTGAACAGATGTCCCTGATAAAGTGGAACTATATTGTAGTTCTGGCATGTGGCAGCCAATAATTTAAATATTACAGTTAATGTAATATAACTGCCAGTAACATCATTTTTCTGTTCTTAATGTAATAAAAATTGATAATGTAATAACTGGTCAATAATGTAGTATGTTTTTCATTCTGAAATGTTATTACATACATTATTGATTTTTCTTACATTAAGTAAAAAAAAATTATCATGTTATTGGCAGTTATGACGTTGATGGTGGTTATTACATTATTAGCTGCTACAAGGTAGTAACATGAGCAGGAGGTCAAGTAGGTCACTGAAGTTGGCAGCAGCCTGGGAGGGGGCCCAAGGGATCGGACGAGAAGGCGGGCACATGGATCCAGGACATGGGACAGGATCGGGCACCAGGCGCTCAGACTCAGGACAGGAGACCTAGGGAGACAAAATAGAATCAGAGGCAGGACTATGCCATGAATGGTATGGCAGACATCATAGGGAACTAGACAGGACATTACTTGCACCTGTGGACAGACAGAAGCAGGGTGAGGGACTATAGGGAGGACAGACTGGACAAATAGGACAGACACAGGGACAGAACTGACACATGGAGGAACCACCAGTGCATAGCACATGGGAAACGAACTAGGGCAGGAAAACAGGACAGGGTGAAGACCGGGGAAGAACCAAGACCAGGACGGAGAGAAGGTCAAAGTCTGAGGCAGGAGAGGGAGTGAGGCCAGTGTGGGGGTTCTGGATGGTCCCAGGACGCTGGGCATCGGTCCCCATCGGTGTGGCTGGAAGGCATTGGTGGTGCCAGGTAAAGGGAGACCATAGGGACTGCCTGGTCTGGAGTGGGCGGTGACTCGGGACCTGTTAGACGAGGGAGAGGAACAGGACCGGAATGGAGACAGGGGCCCGAGCTGCCCCTTCTTCTTGCATGCCCCCGCCTCCCATGTCGGGAGACAGAGGTCTGGCCTGTCTCTCTTTTAGCAGCCCTCTAATGCCGGTGACCCCTCCAAGAATGTCCTGAGCAGGGACCCACCGGGTAGAACTCAGGGCAAGGCCTAGTAGGTCCCACTCCAAATACTCCGTATAGACCCACCGAGAAACTTTCTGAACTATTTGTAACTCGAGAATTGTGCACTCTTGTAATGTCACATGAGGGGATTGGTTGTGTGCAAGGATTGCTGGGATTGCTGTGAGAGAGTGGTGTTGAGCTGCAGCAATTGTTTGGGATTGTTTTTTGGAGTGTTTTGAACGTATTTTGAACGTATATTTTGAGTGTTTGTGTGCTTTACCTGTTTACGTGGGTGGCTGTTTTATTTCTATTTATTATTCTTATTTAGGTCGGCATGAGTGCTTGTCTGTCCTGTCTGTTAATAAACAGCGTGATTATTACCGACAGTGAGCTGCGGGTGTCGCATGAACGGCGTTTTCTGTCCGCATTTAACTCCGTAAGAAACACCCGCGGGGCGATAATAACTAATAATATCTAACGTCGGTATCGTTACCCAGCGCCGGAAAAGGACAGTTGCTCCTGAGCTTTGCTCGGTCGGCAGTCGGGGCCAGGAGGACATTTTCCACTTTTTTCCCGCTCCAGCAGTAGCCTGCTGTGAGGGGGTTTTTGTGGTTTTTCGACCTCCCAAGAGCAACTTCGATTTCGCCTTGTTTTTAGTTCATACTTGGTTCAGGCAGAAGTTCTTCTGGTAAGTAGTAGTAAATTTATCAGGTTTAAAATTTTAAATAAAAATAATAATTAAGTCCCGTTTTAACACAAGTGATAACTTATTTTAGTGTACTTGGCACTTTACTGCACTTATCGTTACGCAAATTAATCTTTATAGTTAAATACACTATATAAATTTACTGGGCTGGGAGTACGGGGTCATAGTGAGTTATGGGGCCGGCTCAGTGTTGCATTTGCAAGATGTTTGCCCTTCTGGACGTTAGTGTCCAGTCGGACTTCATCTGCGAGCGATGTAAGCTAGTGGACTCACTCATGGTCAAGGTTCGCGACCTTGAGGAGCAACTGGCTCTCATCCAATGCAACAGTGAGTTAGATGAGCTAGTTAATACGCCGTTTATGGAGATGGTGTGTACGCCACTAGCGGAGACGAGGGAGAATGAAGAGCAGAGAGGTCGAGAGAGCTGGGTGACCGTAGGTCGTAGACGCAGGAAAAGGCGTACACACGTTACAGAGGTGGCATCACCTGAGGTGTCTGTGTCTAACAGGTTTCAGGTGCTTCCAGCTTTAGAGCCGGAAGGGACTGGGGAGGCAGGTGGGCCCTTGGGCACTGAGGAGCCCCCTCCCCCCAGAAAGAGGGAGGTTGTGGTAGTGGGGGATTCAATTATTAGGGGTGTAGACAGTTATGTGTGCATGTGTGATAGAGGGTCTCGTACGGTGTCTTGCCTGCCTGGTGCGCAGGTAGGAGACCTTCCAGATCGTGTGGACAAGCTTTTGGCCCCAGCTGGGGTGGATCCAGTTGTCGTGGTGCATGTTGGCACCAACGACATAGGCAAGGGTAGAAGGGCTGTTCTGCAGGATAAATTTATAGAAGTTGCCAATAAGCTTAGAAGCAGAACGTCCATGGTGGTATTCTATGAAATACTCCCCCTGCCACGCGCAAGTCAGGCTAAGTTAGCTGAGATAAGGAGATTAAATACGTGGCTAAAAGGATGGTGTAGGAAAGAGGGGTTTAGGTTTATGGGGCACTGGAGGACCTTCTGGAACAGGTGGGAACAGATGGGTTGCATCTGAACCGGAGGGGAACCAGTGTAATGGGAAGGCGTATTTGTAGAGTAGTTGAGGAATGTTTAAACTAGGGACTGGGGGGGCAGGGAGGTTAGTTAAGTATGTAAGTGGGGGGAAACGGAAAGTCCCAAAAAATCATAAGTGGGCACCGTAATAGGCCTACCCTTTGTTGTCTGTATTTAAACGCCAGGAGTATTAGGAATAAAATTCATGATTTACGGTCCCAGACCAAATGTCGGGAGCAGCGCAACATAAGAAAAGGCCACAGACTTCGGGCTAACAATAATTTATTAACAATTCTTCACAATCAAAACATTGATGGTTGCAAAACACACAAACACAAAAAAAAGAAGAAGAGCCCTACCCTTACTTCCTAAGAAGTATAAACCATTTGCCTACCTCCCGACCAAGGTCCAAAAGTAGACAACCAAATAGGTGAGTCTTCTGAAAACTAACTTACTACACTAACTGATCCTAAACCAAAAGTGCAAAAAGGTTGGCAACCCATCAAAAGCAACATATCCAAAAACAACTTAACAATAACCAATACAAAAAAAATATTAAAAAAAAGGTGCCAGCTGGGGTAAAGTCAGGGTCAGCCATCTTGAAATGAAGGTGGTCTTTATAGGCAGGAAGGCTGGCCCCAGCCATGACCTAATCCAATCACCAAGGTCCAATCACCACCTACAGAACAAATCCAAACACACACCAAAACAACTCAACCCCATAACAGAGGCTTTTATCTCATCGGACTCTTATGATATTATAGGAATAACTGAAACGTGGTTGAGAGAAAAGGATGGACAAGAATATAATATGGATGGTTACACGTTGTTCCGTAAAGACCGTATAGGTAAGAAGGGAGGTGGTGTTGCAGTATATGTGAAGGATAATTTGCAGGCAAGGGAGCTTACTGATATAAGTAAAACTACGGAAGCTATATGGGTAAAATTAGATTATAAAACTCAAATAGCCTAATTGTCGATGTTTGTTACAGAGCACCTAATGTAGCTGCCGAGGAAAGCAGATTGTTATACAGTGATATTAGGATTATGAGCAATAAAAATGATGTGGTAGTTATGGGTGATTTTAATCTACAGGGGATGCAGTGGGACATTGTTGCTGGCTCTTCTGAAAATGAACTGGAGATGGTGGAATTAGTACAGGATTGTTTTTTTACTCAGTTTGTTAACACGCCTACCAGGGGAGATGCCATTCTTGATCTTGTTTTCTCTAATAACCAGGACAGGATTGGTAAATTAGATGTTTTAGAACCACTTGACAGTAGCGATCATAACATGGTTAAATTTGAGGTTAAGTTTAGTGCCCGAAGAGCAAAGTCCAAATCAAAAATATATAATGTTAGGAAGGCTAACTTCAATTGTATGAGATTAAAACTAGAAACTGTGAACTGGATGGAGTTAAATAACAAAACTGTTGAAGAGGCATGGGAATTTTTTAAAAGCACATTATTGCAAGTGCAAGAGGACTTCATACCTGTTTCCAGTAAGAATAAATCTAGGAAATTGCAACCTAGGTGGTTTACTAGGTAAATAAAGTGTAAAGTAAGGAGGAAAAGGGCTTTGTTCCAGAAATGGAAAATAACTGATGATGACAGAATAAAGCAAGAGTATCTAAATCTACAGGCTGAGTTAAAAAATGACATTAGACGAGCTAAAAGGAATGTCGAAAGGAAGATCGCATTGGAGGCTAAGGATGACGTTAAAAGTTTCTTCCAGTATTTTAACTCTAAAAGAGCTCTAAAAGCTGAAATTACTAATCTGCAGGATAGTATGGGTCTTATAATTGAAAACGACATTGATATAGTAAATGAGTTCAATGATAGTTTTGCACGGGTATTCACTGTTGAGGATACTAGTAACTTACCAGTTCTTATTACTAATCCAGCATCGTCTATAACTAATATATATATAACTGAAACTGATGTTTTGCAAAGCCTAGCTAAGCTCAAAATAAATAAATCTCAGGGCCCTGATGGCATCTTACCTATAGTGTTAAAAGAGATGAGGGATATTATTTGCCGACCCTTAACTTTACTGTTTCAAAAATCCTTATCTGAAGGTGTGGTACCTTCTGATTGGAAGCATGCCAACATAACGCCGATTTTCAAAAACGGGGATAGAAGTAATTTGTCAAACTATAGGCCAATCAGTCTAACTTGTATAACTGGTAAAGTTATGGAGGCTATAATCAAAGTGGAAATGGTAGATTACCTGGACTCAAATAATTTTGAGGGATAGCCAGCATGGATTTAGGAGAGGTAGATCCTGTTTAACAAATCTGTTGGGGTTTTTTGAGGAAGCTACTCAGGAAGTTGATGATAAGAAGGCCTATGATGTCATCTACTTAGATTTCCAAAAGGCTTTTGATGTTGTCCCCCACAAGAGGCTCTTACTTAAAGTCAAAGTGACAGGTATTTTAGGAACTGTAGCAACCTGGATTGATAACTGGTTAACAGATAGGAAGCAGCGAATAGTTATAAGAGGCACAATGTCACAGTGGGCCTGTGTTCATAGTGGGGTACCGCAGGGTTCAATTTTAGGACCACTTTTGTTCCTAATTTACATAAATGATATAGACACCAATATATACAGTAAACTGGTGAAATTTTCAGATGACACCAAGGTGGGTGGTGTAGCAGATACTGAACTAGCGGCTCAGCAGCTACAGCGGGATCTTGATTTAATTAGTGACTGGGCCGATACCTGGCAGATGAAATTTAACATAGACAAATGTAAGGTACTCCATGTAGGGAGCAGAAATATAAAGTACAGGTATTTTATGGGACCTACTGAAATAAAGGTAGCTGATTATGAGAAAGACCTTGGTGTGTATGTTCCATGTCTCATTCTCACCAGTGCGGGGAAGCAATAAAAAAGGCGAATAGGATGTTGGGGTATATCTCCAGGTGTGTGGAGTTTAAGTCAAGGGAGGTAATGCTAAGATTATACAATTCCTTGGTGAGACCTCACCTAGAATATTGTGTGCAGGTTTGGTCACCATATCTTAAAAAGGACATTGCGGCCTTAGAAAAGGTGCAGCGTAGGGCCACAAGAATGATTCCTGGTCTTAGAGGAATGTCATACGAGGAAAGGTTAGTTGAGCTAAATCTGTTCAGCCTCAAGCAAAGGAGGCTGAGGGGGGACATGATCCAGGTCTATAAGATTCTAACAGGTTTGGATGCTGTTCAACGGAATAGTTACTTCAGCATTAGTTCAAATACAAGAACTCGTGGCCATAGGTGGAAATTAGCAGGAGAACATTTCAAACTGGATTTAAGGAAGCACTTCTTTACACAGCGTGTAGTCAGAGTATGGAATAGTCTTCCTGATAACGTAGTGCAAGCTGAATCCTTGGGTTCCTTTAAATCAGAGCTAGATAAGATTTTAACAACTCTGAGCTATTAGTTAAGTTCTCCCCAAGCAAGCTCGATGGGCCGAATGGCCTCCTCTCGTTTGTATAGTTCTTATGTTCTTATTTATTGGTCATCATAGAAAAAATTCTGTACACGAATACATTTGAGCCTGGTGCAAATGATACAGTCTGAAACATGTTGGTCAAATGCGCTTTTCCGATTTTCTGAAAAATTGCCATCCACTTCTCACAAATGGATTTCAAGGCATCCTGACTGGCTTTGTCTACTTCCTTCCGATTGGCACAGAACTCTTCATACAGTTGGTCCATGTTGATAGTTTCTGTCATTTTGAGAGCTGTGACCATTTGCTCAAGATCACTGGAGGAGAGGCTCCTCAAACAGGCCAATGGGTCTCAGCTTCATCATCACATTCTTTTAGTCAATTTGTCAAGATATCCTACAACAACATCATAGAACTGCACAAAGTCCTTATTCACTAAAGACCTTTGTGATGGCAGTGGTTTGTCCATCAACTGTCTTGTCTGGTATCCAAAAAAATTGTTCTGTTTCCGCTGCAGCATTTTGTGTCTAAACTTGGAGACACGTCAGGAATACAAAGTGCTGTCTTCTCCAATTTCATCATGAGCTTGTCAGAAACACATCCCACTTTTTGAGTAAAACGCAAATAAATTTCAGCAGTGCATGTTTTCTCTTCAACCTCAAAAATTTTCCTCAGTGCCACAGGACAGACCTCTTTAACTGACTGAAAATATGATGGAAGTGCTGGCCAGCTCTGTAATATACGATCAACAGCTAGATGAAGTGAAAGCCATCTTGTGCAAACATGTTGTATGCCACTCAATGTCAACAAACTGAAAAAAATCTTGCAAATCTATTCGTCATAATGCTAATACTGAGAAGTAGCTATAGATCTTTAAAACAACTGACTCAATGTCGATCGACAGCTGATCACAGGCATACTTGCAGGTGTTATGAACTATGTGAGCAGGGCAATTTGCTTTTGAAATTCAATTATTCATGCTGGCCTACATCTAGTAAACTGTAGGGCTGGTCCGAATACCATTTTTTGAGCTTCGAGTATTCGGTAGTGATCAACATCGAATATTCGAAGCTTCGGTAGGAGGGGGCTGAATATATTCTTATCTCTAATAAAGGCAGGAATCTGTGTGTGTGTGTGTTTATGTCGAGAACCGTTCATCCAACTGCTGCGGACGCAAGGGAGTGCAAAGTCGTATTTTTGTGTAATATGGATACAGGCAAGTCGCGACACTTTCAGAATGAATAAAATTTTAATAAATAATAGAACAGCACGAGCCGAAAGCCCTGCGCTACATGCGGCCCGGGCAGGGTTTATATTATTTAAGAACGAACACTGCACTATAATACAAAACAATAACAGGTCTGTTAGAGCAATACTTGAATTAAGGTAGCCCAACATTTATCAATTAACGAAGTTCAACGAATTTAATAAATAAAGAACACGGCAGCATCATACTTTCAATAAAATCACACATTTTAATTAACGAACAGTTTAAATAAAATTAAATGAATTCCCTTCCCATAAAAACAGAAAACAACTTGTTGTGCTGTAGTGGTAGGCCAGTTTCAAATCGCATATTTGACACACTGCCTTTGTTTTGTCTTCAGTCAATTTAAAGTGCTCCCACACAACTGAGGTCTTCGGCATTTTTGTCTTCTCTCTGAGATAAAGTAAATCCATGGGCGTTAATCCCGGGGGGGGGCGGAGGGGATATGTCCCCCCCTATCCGAGGGTTGTCCCCCCAAAAAAAATTATAAAAAAAAAAAAATCGCACTATCTATTGTGAAAAATATATGTATGTATACCTAAAATAATTCTGTAAGTAGAAAAAAAAAACAAACGCAAAAAATGCATTTAGAAACAGTTGAGTTCCCCCTCCCCTTCCTCACAGTGGTTTGGCCAACTGCCTGCTTTCCCAGGTCATCTCACCTACTCAGTGTTGCCAACTTAGCGACTTTGTCGCTAGATTTAGCGACTTTTCAGACCCCCTTGACGACTTTTTTTCAAAAAAGCGCCTAGCGACAAATCTAGCGACTTTTGGACAAACCTTAGCAACTTTCCAAATGTCGCCAGTACTGTCCTGTAAGCGCGAGGTCTTGCTTTCCCGGTACAGTTACTCATCTCCCTGTGTCTGCTCTGATCAGTGAGCGCTAGCTACGGCTGAAAGGAGCAGCATATTCCCGTGACCGCACGGCAGCTGACATAGATGTGAATGAGCTGCGCATTTGCAAACGATGTTGCCACGGACCAATCACTTACCTGCTTCTCCTTTGCTTGAAATAAAACTATTTAATTTGACCGTTTCTTCTTATTTTTTCTTATTTATTTATTTTTTTCTTCTGATGCACTTACTGTATATTACTCACTGTTACAGAGCTTAAGTTCATTCCAGTTTCTGAACTCGTCTGAGATCGTTTACTGAGCTACATCTGATTGACTGTACGTGATTCTACTTACTCATATACAACGATAAACTTCATTAAACTTATTAAACTCATATACTGTACACATAAAAAAACATATATACGTATAATATAAATGTTGTCTGACAGAAAATATGTAACGTAATTGATACACGTGATCGATATTGGACACGTGAGGAAGGATTAGGGAAAACACGCAGAATGCAAATACGACGTAATTACGTAATCAATATGCAAATATACGCATGACGTCATCTAGCGACATTTGCCGACTTTTCGAGCAGACTTTAGCTACTTTCCATTGAAAATAGTTGGCAACACTGCACCTACTCTACACACACGAATCAGGTGTGTGGCTGCGGCTCAATTAATGTTGAACTCTAGTAAGTAGGGTATTTTATTCACTTTAAATAAAGCGATTCTCTTTAATGTAGTTGATGCAGACTCATTCATAAATTAGTTGCGGCAAAAATGCTGATTACCGATGTAATTTTCCACGAATCTGCTATATTAGCGATTAAAATATTACTTATTATAATAGCTTGTTGCATAGTCATGATAGTGCACTGCAACTAACACGCCAAAGCCGTTTCCCATGCATTGTTTTATTTGTGACGACTTGGCATAATGTTAACTTAACATTAACGGCCACAATTAGCATATTGTTTAGCTGTGCATTTACTAAATGAGCACTGTACGTGCTACGTCCGAACTGACCCCACTGTATTTTTTTTGTATAATCAATATCTATTATGCATTTAAACAGTCGTGTTTAAATTTTATTGTATGTTGATGGCTTGACTGTAAACAACATAACAAACAATGCAATAAATAGTTTTGAAGAAAAATCTGCTTTGTCATTGAACCTGAGAAAAACTTTGAAAATAACCATAATGACGCAGTCTCCATGCTACAATAATAATGATAGAAGCAAAGTTTTTCATTGTGGGGACATATTATAAGTACAATTTGACTGTATTATTTGTGTCCCCTTCAAAAATTGCTCATGAGAAATTTTATATTTATTGTCCCCCCCTACTGTTAAATGAAATTTACGCCCATGAGTAAATCACGATGTTGGCGTTGCCGCAAGGGCTAGTTATTTAGAGAATGAGAACCGTTTCGCAGGGATCGATGTCACGTGTATTCCCCCCCCCCCCCCCCCCCCCGCGAATATTCGAATCTCAAAATGAAAACTCGAATGCCATCCCTCCAAACGAATATAAGAATATTCTGGTCCAGCCCTAGTAAACTGAGTGGTCTTTTCCAAAATTAATGTTAGCATTATCTGCTGAATAAGACGTCATATTGTCGATATCTAATTGGTGCTTTTTAAGACAGCTCATAATGGCTCAATGTATGCCATTTGCGGTTTCATCGTTGTCCTCATAAAAATCGAGTAGCTTGCACTGCACCCACTCTGACTCAGAGAGATACATATCTAAGCAAAAGGCTCTCGTTGGACCATCTTTGACAGGTTTTACCCAAGACATTTTGCTTTCCCACTGCTTATTATAGCTACACTGTATTTTCTTTTTAGCTGGTCCTTCATCCATCTCGGTTTATTATTCCTTAACAGCACATGCACGTCTGTGCGTGAACGTACATGGCTACTCCCTAAACAAGTATGCATAGCAAATGTGATCCAACATCGGCATGCAGATATTTTTTTTAATGTTGTCATGGATTCTCGGGCAACACATACAGCTAGACGGATAAGTTGCTAAAAGTTAGGGGTCCCTAAGTCACGAACCCAGAATGTGTCAAACCACAATAATGTTTCAAAACAGTTTCTTTGTTTGGTGTAAACCAATAGTACTTTTAGTACTTGGAGTTACAGTACAACAAAAACCAAAGAACTAAAGTTTGCTGTGAAGCATTTTCAGTCTTTTAACATCCATCCTCACAGTACTCAAGCAAAAAACCAATCAGAAACTCCTGGTAGCTGAAAATAGCCATATTTGTAAAAAGAGAAAAATAATACAGGTCGTTATTGAAGTATTAATCAGAAGGAGATTATAAAATAAAAATCGACTTACGACCTGGGTATTACGTTAAACTTCAGGAGCCCCATCCCCAGACAGGTCAGGCCTTTTGGGGATCGGGGCTGGTGTGGTGCTGAGGCATTGCCTGCTGCATGGTGGCACTTGGGTCCCAGTTTGAGGCGTCCCATCCGGGTAGGTATTAGGGGTGGCACGGTTCACAAAACCCACGGTTCGGTTTGTATCACGGTTTTAGGGTCACGGTTTTCGGTTCTGTACGGTTCTTGTTATTTTTTCTTTTAATCTTTAACACTCCAGAAATGTACTCAGCATATGATATATATCTTAATTATCCACAATTTAGGATACAGTATTAAAAAAGTTATATCATGTAATCATGCATAAACTGAATTTGACTTGACTTAAAGCACATTATTAAAATTATTAAACATTATTAATCCCAGAACAGTAATAAAATAAAAGTCTTGCCTTAACATAAATGCTAAAACAATAGATCGCTTTAATCGCTATTACAGTTGGGTATGGGCACGCGGTCTTATTTAGAAAACATACAAAAAGAGAGGCATATAATGTTTAATCATTCGTTTTGTATTTGTCCGGTCCACGGGGTTAATTTAATTGGGGATCGATAAAATGATAGTTCACCTATCTTGATTAAGCCTGATTCGGTTCGTTTTTTTATTTATATATATATATATATATATATAACGTGGAAAAAAAATGGTATTAATTATATTGAATGTTCTTGAGTAATCGATAAAATCAGTTTCTGTGTATGTACAAGACATCAATCTGTAATAGTGCAAAATATGTCCAGTTGATATGTCTAGTATGATCATCTGGCAATAGCCTGTAGGTCTGTGTGGTCAGACACTGTGCAATAAACAGAATTTTTAGGAACATGGCAAATGTTCACATTGCAGCATGAAAGCAGGCTCACTGTTACAACGCTGACCGGGGAAGCAGAGGCGAGGAGACCTAGGATCGGGGGAATGCGGGGTTTAATGAGCAAAAGGAACACAGACGAGCGGTAAAGCAGAATTACAATATAATGACCGGACTGGAGAAAGAAACGGAAACGCGGACTAAATACAATGGAGTAATGACAAATTTGACAACAATCAGGAACAGCTGGTAAACACGGGGAATCCACACAGGGTTAACGAGGGGGCGTGGCACGCAGAAAGAGCGGACGATCGAGGCATGACACTCACTGGAGTACTTTGTCACAGATAACTTAATTTTCTTTAACAAAGTGCCTAACCGCACATTAAATAAAGTCACACAACAGTGTTCAGATGTTGTGCTATCGGTTGGCTGAAATTTAAACGTTTTCTTCAGAGACAGGGTGGTAACGCCGAAAACACGAGCTAAACGCAGCAAACAAAAGGCTACCGGAAATTACTTAGCTGGCTGAACTTTTACCGGAACTACGTCACACCGCTCTGTGCATATAGCCTATTCTTTCGCGCGAAAGGGAATCACATTGCGCATGTCATGAACCGTACGAGCCGTGCGACGCATGCATGCTCCGAACCGAGACAAGCGAACCGAACGGTTCGGTTTTTTTTCATGAACCGTGCCATCCCTAGTAGGTATGCAGTGGGACAACTTGCACAGTCGGTGGCTGCCAAATACTTTTTCGCCCCACTGTATATAGGATTCTAACAGGTCTGGATGCTGTTGAGCCAAATGGCTGTTTCAATATTAGTTTAAATACTAGAACTCGTGGCGATAAGAGGAAATTAACAGGAGAACATTTTAAAACAAATTTAAGGAAGCACTTCTTTACACAGCATGTGGTTAGAGTATGGAATAGTGTTTCTGCTAGTGTAGCGGAAGCTAAAACCCTGGGTTCCTTTAAATCAGAGCTAGATAAGATTTTAACAACTCTGAGCTATTAGTTGAGTTCTCCCCAAACGAGCTTGATGGGCCGAATGGCCTCCTCTCGTTTGTAAATTTCTTATGTTCTTAAGGCCTTCTGGAAATCTAAGTAGATCACATCGTAGGCCTTTTTGTGATTGATTTCTCTTGTAGAGAACTCAAGTAGATGAGTTAAACAGGATCTACCTCTCCTAAATCCATGTTGCCTATCCCTCAGAATTTAAATGCAGGTAATCTACCATTTTCACTTGGATTATAGCTTCCATTATTTTTCATTTATTCAAGTTAAAATAATTGGCCTGTACTTCTATCCCCTTTTTTGAATATGGATGTTATGTTACTCATGTCCTCTACAGTGATTACCCATGCAAAACAATCATTAAAGTCATTAGCTATATCAATTTCATTTTAAATATTAGACCCTTGCTGTAGATTAGTGATTTCAGCTTTTAGAGCTCTTTTGGAGTTAAAATATTAGAAGAAACTTTTAATGTCATCCTTAGCCTCAAATGCAAGCTTCCTTTCTACATTCCTCTTAGCGAGTCTAATGTTAGTTTTTAATTCAACCTGTAGACTTAGATACTCCTGCTTTATTTTGAAATTGTTAGTTTATTTCCATTTGTGGAAGAGAGCCCTTTTCCTCCTGACGTTATTCTTAATTTCCTTAGTAAGTTCCTTAGTAAGTTCTCTTGCACTTGCAACAATGTGCTTTTAAAAAATTCCCATGCCTCTTCAACAGTCTTGCTATTTAACTCCATCCAGTATAAAGTTTCTAGTGTCAGTCTCATACCATTAAAGTTAGCCTTCCTAACATTGTACAGTATATAGTTATTTTGGACTTTGCTCTTCGGACATTAAAATTAACCTCAAATTTAACCATGTTATGATCACTACTGTCCAGTGGTTCTAAAACCACTAATTTTCCAATCCCGTCCTGGTTATTAGAGAAAACAAGATGAAGAATGGCTTCTCCCCTGGTAGGGGTATTAACAAACTGAGTAAGAAAACAATGTCCCAAGACATGTCCCTCTGTATCCCAGGTAAATTAAACCCATCACCCATAACTACCACATCATTTTTATTACTTACAATCCTGATATGGTTATATAACATTCTGCTTTCCTCTGTAGCTACATTAGTTGTTCTATAAAAAAGCCAACAATTAGGCCATCTAGAGTTTTTAGCATCTAGTTTTACCCAGAAAGCTTCTGTACTTTTATTTTTATCAGTGAGCTCCCTTGCCTGCAAGTTTTCTCTTACATATACTGCAACACCACCTCCCTTCTTGCCTATCTGGTCCATATGGAACAGCGTGTTCCATATTATATTCTTCTCCATCATTGTCTCCATCATCAGGCTTTTTACAGTGCCCACTGTTAATATTATTTGGTGCTTTCCGTCCCCCCCACCTCTTAACTAACCTCCCTGCCCCCTGGTCCCTAGTTTAAACATTCCTCAACTACTCTACACATACGCCTCCCTAATACACTGGTTCACCTCTGGTTCAGATGCAACCCGTCCAGCTTGAACAGGTCCCACCTGTTCCAGAAGGTCTTCCAGTGCCCCATAAACCTAAACCCCTCTTTCCTACGCCACCCTTTTAGCCATACATTTCATCTTCTTATCTCAGCTAACTTAGCCTGGCTTGCATGTGGCATGGGAAGTATTCCAGAGAACACCATCATGGATGTTCTGCTTCTAAGCTTATCTGCGGCTTCTATAAATTTATCCTGCAGAACAGCCCTCCTACCCTTGCCTATGTCGTTGGTGCCAACATGCACCACGACAACTGGATCCACCCCAGCTGGTGCCAATAGCCTGTGCACACGATTCGGAAGGTTCCCTACCTGGGCACCAGGCAGGCAAGACACCGTACCGGACCCTCTTTCACAGGTGGATACAGAAATGTCTACACCTCTAATAATTGAATCCCCTACTACCACAACCTCCCTCTTCTTGGGGGGAGGGGGCTCCTCAGTGCCCAAGGGCCCACCTGCCTCCCCAGTCTCTTCCGGCTCTAAAGCTGGAAGCACCTGAAAGCGGTTAGACACCGCCTCTGTAAACTGTGTACGCCCTTTTCTACATCTATGACCTATGATCACCCAGCTCTCTCGACCCACCTGTTCTTCATTCTCCCCCCTCCCCATTTGCAACATACACACTACACACTGTCTCCTAAAAACGCATACTAACTATCTTCTCTAAGTCCGTGTTGTGTCGGATGACAGCCAGCTGCTCCTCAAGATCACGAACCTTGACCATGAGTGAGTCCACTAACTTACATCGCTCACAGATGAGGTCCGACTGGACGCAAACATCCAGAAGGACAAACATCTTGCAAACACAACACTGAGCCGGCCCCATA
The DNA here is from genome assembly GCF_048594095.1 of Paramormyrops kingsleyae. Taxonomy (NCBI): domain Eukaryota; kingdom Metazoa; phylum Chordata; class Actinopteri; order Osteoglossiformes; family Mormyridae; genus Paramormyrops; species Paramormyrops kingsleyae. The sequence continues at coordinate 3,495 of NW_027326308.1, read as the reverse complement.
ATTACCTAACTCACTATGACCCCATCCCTTAATCCCAGCCCAGTACATTTATATAACGTATTTAATTTTTAGTTAATTTTATTAGCGCATAGTTAACACAATAAAGTGCCGAACACAATAAAACACTAAGTTAACAGAACTTTTTTAATTATCTGATAGCGTCAGATAAAAACCTTTGAAATTAAACTTATAAAATAACCAAGTTAACAATTACTTACCAGAGAATAACTTCATACTGAACCATGTATAACTAAAATAAAGTTGCTCTTGGGAGGCGGAAAAACCACAAAAAACACTCTCAAAGCAGGCTGCTGCCGGAGCGGGAACAAAAGTGGATAAATCACGAATGGACTGTGCGGACAATCCAAAAGACCCTCTCGCTATGGTTAGTGAGTTGACCACAACTAAGAGATTGCACTGAATGTTGATAGTAAGATGACCCTATTAATGAACAACCGTGGCTCTTCAGATCACCTTAGACTGGAGGGGATTTTTGAGGATTACATGTCTATTTTCCAAACATGCATACAAATTACAGGAAGTATTTTATGTCTGTATGAATCTGCAAATAATATTTAATAAAATATTAAGCAAAGTGTTAAAAAAAATAGGAGTCCCAGTAGCACTGCAGGTTTCACTGACTGAAATCTAATTCTAACTATAACTATTAAACTTACAATCAGTTTAACAATACAGTACGCTTAACAAAAATACCTTTTAATGCTATGATGTTTAGCACAAGCTTTGAAAGCAAATCTGGAAATAAATCTCCACAATTGAACAGAAGATAAAACAGAGGAGCATAATCACAATATGGATCTGCTTGTCATAACAAGGAAATGAGGCCAAGCATAAGGCAAACTAAAAGAGGACTTTACTGAGGAAAATGAATGGGAGCAGGGAAACAAAACAGGACAATAAGGGGCCAAAATGGGAAGACTAGCACAGGGTAGGTCACAGCCAATGGGAGGAATGATGTCAAGGACCAGACTGGGACTTATGAGATAAACATGTACTTTAATATAAAGACTAACGAGGTACAGTAATTAAAAGGCATAAAAAAAAAAGAAAAAAAAAGGTATGACTCATCCGGGCCACATTGGGGAGGAGTTGGAGGGTCAGGTTTACATGAGAGGCAGGACGTTAAGGTTAAGGGTGCAGATGAGGCTGGAGCACAAGAGGAGGGTGCCGTCAAGGCACCATCAGGTGTGGAGGGTGCCAACAAGTCTGGAGCCAACAGGATGGCAGGAGACGAGGTGGGAGCCCTTGGCACCACAGATACGAAGAGGGCACAACTGGGGCACCTAGAAGTGAGCAGGGCATAGCTAGGGCATCCAGTGATGCCAATGATGCCACAGATGTGACCACTGGGGTTTCCTGTGCGACGGCAGGCAAGACACAGCCGCCCAAACAGTCCAGAGCGGTGTCCTGATGGAAGATGCAGTCTCACCTGAGTCAGACTTAGGCAGAGTGACATTTCTCGGATCAGGCTCGGACTAGACGGCTGCTGCGGGACCAGGTGCGGGTGGTGTGGCCCCACTTAGGGTTAACACCTGAGATATGGGTGAAGTGGCCCTCTCTGGGCCGGGAGCTTGAGGCATGAGCAAAGCGACCCTTTCTGGGCCCAGGACCCAGAGATGGGGAGGGCCTCTGGAGGCACAGTAGAGGCAGAGACAGCCTCTGGAGGATAAGCAGAGGCAGAGACAGCCTCTGGAGGAGAAGCAGAGGTGATCTTGCAAGGACAGGGATGCAGAGGCTCGGGCAGAGCAGTGGCCCCTTCTAGGCAGGATTCTGACTAGACAGAGTCAGGTAAGACGTGCTCTGGCTGCATGGGGAGACGTGGGTACAACCAGCTTCTGTTTTTTCCTCCTTCGACCAGAGAGCTGCCAGGCATAGCAGTGGTGAGCTGAGGGGTTTTTTTCCTCCAACTTTGGGGCATGTGAGGGATGCCCTTTCCCAGTGGGACTCTCTCTTCCAATCGGTGTGCCTCCAGCAGGTCCTCTCAAATCCACCTGCTGAGGATCTGAGGTTAGGGAGAGGACCGCTAGTCTTCCACTTGCCCGTCGAGAGAGCAATTAAGGAGATGCCCGCATGGAGTGAGTCTGCAGCAGGGTCAGGTGCACTTCTAGGAGGGCGCCCAGACTCGAGAGCGACCAGCCCATGTTCCTCTGGAGGTGAGACACTGCTTGGTGGTCCAGGGTTCTCCCTGATCATGGCAGGGGTCGGCATGCAGGGAATGTTCAAATGAAGTTACAGCCAATGGCAGAGCAGGCAGGTTTCTGCTGGATACAAGAGCCTTAGTACTGAAGTGGTACACTGAGAGACACGGAGAGAGGGAACAGTGACAGCAAGTCAGAGGGAGGGAGAGAGAAAGAGAGAGAGTGTGAGAGAGAGAGAGAGAGAGAAAGATAGATAGAACACAGCAGAGCTTGGCTACTGTGGATGGCTTGGATCGTATTAGACATTGTCTTTGTCTTTTTAAACTTATCATTTACAGTAACACTAACACAGATATGTAGAGTGTTCTGTCTGAATAGCCTCAGCTATGATTCTCACCTGGCTGCCCACCTGAATGGAAAAAGCGGTAAGACCTTCTCTTTCTCTCATTTTGAAAATAACATTCAGTATCACGTGATAACAAATCTGACTTCTGCTGAGAAGGAGGGTGATATAAATGTAGTGGGTAAATTTACCTGTCGGTAATTTGGTTTGAAATGTAGTGCATGTTGTCCACATGGAAAAATACACCCTCTCGCTTTCTGCCGTGTACCTGTAGGGCACTGGAGATTTCACTTCATTCATAAGGGCTTGCAGCACACTGTTAAGAAGTAGTTTTTCATTTTTTAAATGTGTTTTTCCGTGTTCAACGAATATATGCAGCTATAGAGATAATACACAATATTCATAAATGAATTCATATAGTATGTAGTGTGCCGTAGTATTTTCAAAAGCATGTGTTTGGTAAATGTTGCTTTCATAGGCATATGTGATATCCAGGTGAACAGTCCCATACCTTGTCCAGAATTTATATACTTTCACAAGACTTCCCATTATTATTCAGCAAAGGTAACAAGAAAAAGTCCAAACAATAAAAGTACTCAAGTATTTGGTGGTGCAGCACTCAACAAACAGTATGTGTGACTGTATTAGTGAAGTGTACCTACAGTATGTACTAAAACTGATTGCTTTGAAAATGCTGTGCAGAACATCACTTAACTATATTATGTCCTTTAATACTATAGGGAAAACTGCAAGATGAAAATCTCAGCCTACATATCTCAGGCAAGGTGAGAGAAGGTAGGGGGGTGATGAAAATCCAGATAAATCATCTTCTTCACACTCCCAGGGTGTTTTTTTCTGAAGTTGTCAGATGTGCAGCAGCTGACTAATGTTCACACATCGGTTCACACATATACAGAAACACATATACAGTACCCTGCGACCGCCTGCAAGGTCCCCTTTGGAGCTGGCCATGGGTGTCTGCTCTGTAGAACT
>NW_027326307.1:0-25214 GCF_048594095.1 Paramormyrops kingsleyae | reverse complement strand
AGACAAGTTCTCTAAGGCGTGGGCTCATGAAATTTTGCAAACTCCCTCATACATACATCTAGTTGACGCATGCCAAATTTCAGACCCCTGGCTCGTAGGCTTCAGCCGTGACGGACCCCCCAAGTCCTTTATGAGGCCTTTAGCTCCCTTAGACATTTAAAATTACACAAGACAAGTTCTCTAAGGCGTGGGCTCATGAAATTTTGCAAACTCCCTCATACATAGATCTAGTTGACGCATGCCAAATTTCAGACCCCTGGCTCGTAGGCTTCAGCCGTGACGGACCCCCCAAGTCCTTTATGAGGCCTTTAGCTCCCTTAGACATTTAAAATTACACAAGACAAGTTCTCTAAGGCGTGGGCTCATGAAATTTTGCAAACTCCCTCATACATACATCTAGTTGACGCATGCCAAATTTCAGACCCCTGGCTCGTAGGCTTCAGCCGTGACGGACCCCCCAAGTCCTTTATGAGGCCTTTAGCTCCCTTAAACTAGACATTTAAAATTACACCAGACAAGTTCTCTAAGGCGTGGGCTCATGAAATTTTGCAAACTCCCTCATACATAGATCTAGTTGACGCATGCCAAATTTCAGACCCCTGGCTCGTAGGCTTCAGCCGTGACGGACCCCCCAAGTCCTTTATGAGGCCTTTAGCTCCCTTAAACTAGACATTTAAAATTACACCAGACAAGTTCTCTAAGGCGTGGGCTCATGAAATTTTGCAAACTCCCTCATACATAGATCTAGCTGACGCATGCCAAATTTCAGACCCCTGGCTCGTAGGCTTCAGCCGTGACGGACCCCCCAAGTCCTTTATGAGGCCTTTAGCTCCCTTAAACTAGACATTTGAAATTACACCAGACAAGTTCTCTAAGGCGTGGGCTCATGAAATTTTGCAAACTCCCTCATACATACATCTAGTTGACGCATGCCAAATTTCAGACCCCTGGCTCGTAGGCTTCAGCCGTGACGGACCCCCCTAGTCCTTTATGAGGCCTTTAGCTCCCTTAAATTAGACATTTAAAATTACACCAGACAAGTTCTCTAAGGCGTGGGCTCATGAAATTTTGCAAACTCCCTCATACATACATCTAGTTGACGCATGCCAAATTTCAGACCCCTGGCTCGTAGGCTTCAGCCGTGACGGACCCCCCAAGTCCTTTATGAGGCCTTTAGCTCCCTTAAACTAGACATTTGAAATTACACCAGACAAGTTCTCTAAGGCGTGGGCTCATGAAATTTTGCAAACTCCCTCATACATAGATCTAGTTGACGCATGCCAAATTTCAGACCCCTGGCTCGTAGGCTTCAGCCGTGACGGACCCCCCTAGTCCTTTATGAGGCCTTTAGCTCCCTTAAATTAGACATTTAAAATTACACCAGACAAGTTCTCTAAGGCGTGGGCTCATGAAATTTTGCAAACTCCCTCATACATACATCTAGTTGACGCATGCCAAATTTCAGACCCCTGGCTCGTAGGCTTCAGCCGTGACGGACCCCCCAAGTCCTTTATGAGGCCTTTAGCTCCCTTAGACATTTAAAATTACACCAGACAAGTTCTCTAAGGCGTGGGCTCATGAAATTTTGCAAACTCCCTCATACATACATCTAGTTGACGCATGCCAAATTTCAGACCCCTGGCTCGTAGGCTTCAGCCGTGACGGACCCCCCAAGTCCTTTATGAGGCCTTTAGCTCCCTTAAACTAGACATTTAAAATTACACCAGACAAGTTCTCTAAGGCGTGGGCTCATGAAATTTTGCATACTCCCTCATACATAGATCTAGTTGACGCATGCCAAATTTCAGACCCCTGGCTCGTAGGGTCAGGCTAGAGGTGGTGCTGACCAAGGCATTCGCAGTAAGGGACAGCCATTACGCTAAAACCCCTTACCCCCTTCCCGAACCCTAAGACCCCCCTTCCCCAACCATACGAGTGTTTAATGAACCCATCAGTTAAAAAGTATGCCTACCATAACCCCATGCACAGTGACTTGTGGAGGACATGACAAGGGAAAACTGAGACATTAATTAAACAAAGGCCTTTTATTTGCCTGTTCCTATGTAAACTTCAAAGCTTAAGTGCAAAGCAACAAATAAAACAGCTGTGACAAAAATATAAATAAAATAAATAGAAATATAAATACTTAATAGAGGAGATATAAAACAGGGAAGAAAGATGGCCTTTCAGAGAGGCATCCTTCCTCCTTATGTAGGGACTGATGATCTGAAATGTAGACAAGCAGAGAGAAAAAAAAAAAAAAAAAAAGCATATGAGCAACAGCAAGCACAACAGTAAAGTATTAGTAACAACCACCATCTTAAATGTTTTAAATGTTCAGTGAAGGTGGCTTACTGTTGCATTTGCTTCAATAAGCCTCGGACGTTATCAATCGTCAGTCGGAGGTCTTTGCAGTGCTGGAGGAGGGTGGGAGACCGGGACAAGACTCTGTTGATCTGAAAGAGACAGTATTCCATTTCAGTCATGCGTGATACATCGGTGGCAGTAACTGATATGATACCAAACAGCATACTAACCGTGTCTGTTCTTATTGGCCGTTCCTGCCAATGGTCCCTGAATTGCTGCCGAAGCATATCCTTCAGGGTCTCAGGATACGTTATCTTGCGTCGGACGAGTGCCTTCTGTGATTTTAAAGAAATGACATTACTTTGATCACTGCACATTATCACAGAGAAATTACCCAAAACATGTTTGAAAAGTTAAAAAAAAAAAAATAAAAAAAAAAAAGACGCCTTGGCATTACCCGAGCAAACGGCACTGCTTTTGGCAGAGGACTTGGGACCTGTCAAAGAGATGTGTTCAGTTTGACATGTACACACACACACACACACACACACACGTTATTAATGCTTCAATTACCAAAATTAACCGGTTAAACTTACTTCAAACTCCGACTCCTCCAGCTGCTGCTGCTGCTGCTGCTCCTCCTCCTCCTCCTCCTGCTCCAGCTGCTGGAGGACAACCACCACCTTACACGATGGCTGCGTGCCATGTGCCCCCAGGTCTCCCTCCACCTGGGCAGTGCCACCTGTTGGAAGATATGTTGTTTTAGCCTCACCATAGCTGTTCCCTTGCTGAAGTGATTGACGTGTCTTCCACCACAGGTCGTTTCCACCTTCTGTGGAACATATTAGGGGTAGCAACTGCACCCGGCTGGACTCACCCTGACTACATGTGGCGCCACTGGGGCCTTCCCCGGAGAGCTGGACCGCTGTGGTGACCACCTCATCTGAGGAGGAGGAGGTGGTGACGAGCACAGGAGCTGATCGTCGCCGTCTGCAGCTGAGGGATGGCATGTCGCCCTCCTCGCTCCGAGACTGCCGACCGCCAGAATGCTGCGAACGTGACCAGGATCCCGACCCCTGAGGCACAGAGGAGCTTTGCCTTTTCAGCTTGGCCACCTCCTTCTCCAGGCGTCGGAGCCGCCGTTTCAGCCGTGCCATCTCATCCTCCCTCTGCTTGCGTGCGCCTCTCAAGTCGTGCAACGACCTTCGTGCCGCCGCCTTCTTGGCGATCGCAATCTGGGTTTTGGGCAGGAGGTAATCGTGTGAGATTCTTTAAGATGAACTGCAGCATAGATTTCCTATACAGATACAATTAAATGGAATGGGATGCAATACCAGCCGCTTCAGCTCGTCGCCGTCCAGCGAGTGCCGCAGCTTCAGGTGGCGGTCAATTCGGCTGAGGTTTGTCGCCGGGCAGAGGGGCACGGGGCAATCTATCGGCCCGGCAAATCTGCCCGACGACAAGGAGTTCAGCAGCCTCCTCTCCGCGTTGCTGTCCACCTTGTGCACGGCACGGAGGTGGACCGAAACGTTCTTGTAGACAGCCCGGCAAAGCGGGCAGGCCTGGGGCTTGCGGGGCATGATGGAAAAACACAAAAACAGTACCTGAAATGAAGAAGAAATTTCAAAATTATTAACCATCTAGAAAGAGGCACATTTGATTACATATGGTTCAGAGTCCATTGCTCTACCCATCTAGTGGTACCAAGTACTTAATTATTCAACCATTTAATTTCAATTATAGGTTAAATGGGAGCATAAACCCATTGGTGGAAGAACTGGCGCACCTTGTGGTCACGCACGTATAGGAAGAGGTTGACGTAACCGGTAGGCAACCAAGCATTAACTTCAAAGCCACATATGCACAATCGACTGTTGATTTAAGTTTGTCTAAACATGCAATTAAACAGCGATATACATTGTAACAGCAGCGCTCGTTTCAAACCGGCAGATTACGTTTATCCGAGCAACGCCACGCGGCAAATGGTGGCTCTTGAGTAGCACACACCCGAAATGGCGATTCTACCCCCAACAAACTGCGGCCACGGCGAGTGTTGCGTCAGCTTACAAAGACCAATTAGACAGCCGTATGCATTTCAGAAGCGGCAGATTAATTATATGTCTAGACAAACGCAAAACAGACATATACATTGTAACAGCAGCGTTCGTATCAAAGCGGCAGATTAATTAATTCCCCGTTTAGACAAACGCAAAACAGCCATATACATTGTAACAGCAGCGTTCGTATCAAAGCGGCAGATTAATTAATTCCCCGTTTAGACAAACGCAAAACAGCCATATACATTGTAACAGCAGCGTTCGTATCAAAGCGGCAGATTAATTAATTCCCCGTTTAGACAAACGCAAAACAGCCATATACATTGTAACAGCAGCGTTCGTATCAAAGCGGCAGATTACGTGTATCCGAGCAACGCCACGCGGCAAATGGTGGCTCTTGAGTAGCACACACCCGAAATGGCGATTCTACCCCCAACAAACTGCGGCCACGGCGAGTGTTGCGTCAGCTTACAAAGACCAATTAGACAGCCGTATGCATTTCAGAAGCGGCAGATTAATTATATGTCTAGACAAACGCAAAACAGACATATACATTGTAACAGCAGCGTTCGTATCAAAGCGGCAGATTAATTAATTCCCCGTTTAGACAAACGCAAAACAGCCATATACATTGTAACAGCAGCGTTCGTATCAAAGCGGCAGACTAAGTTTATCTAAACATGGAATTAAACTGCGATATGCTTTGTAAAACAGTTACTTTGAAATCTTAAGTAATGCATTGTCTAAAAAGCGTAAAGTACTTACGAAGTGCTGGGGGAAAACTTCAAATTGAAGATGTACCAATTCGGCTGCTTCTCTGCCCCGTCCCGAATAAACACTAATGAGGAAAGTTAGCTTGCTGCTCACTTATAGGCACGCCCCCGCCCGCGCGCCACCCCCCGTGAAAGAAAATGCTGGCGCAAAGCCCTGAAATACAATTTTGGGTGACTTTCAATGGATACCTCGAGAGAAGTCCCAGAAACCCCTATATATGGCCACGAAGGGCAGAATGTCCTCTTTCACATGCATTTCCAATTATCCTTTTAAGTCGCTCCTACGTCGAGTTATACGCTAATTCATTATGTGGTATTGTCTTTGACCGTAATATAAATGTTTAAACTACATGATGTCTAAGTATGTGGACCGATAATATCCAGACTAGGCAAATCTGTAGTAAGTGTTATACTTGAAATAATTTCAAATTTCAAATTCTAATTAAAGTTCGCGCGCTACTCACTACCCCCACCAAACACCCCCCCCCCCCCCCCTCCCCACCCAGTGAAAGAAAATGCTGACGCAATGCCCTAAATTGCAATTTTCGGTGATTTTGCATAGATACGTGGGGAAAAGTCTGAGACCCATATATGTCCACTTTGGTATGCATTTCAAATTATCCTTTTAGGTCGCTCCTCCGTACAGTTATACGCTAAATGATTTTGTGTACCCTAACCCCCGTCATATAAATGTTTGACCTCCGTAATGTCTTCATGAAGCTCGAGGGGGCCCGCTGTATCGCGGATTTTTCTGTGGAACATATGTAATATATATGTCATTTTCTATCGCGGAAATCTGCGGTTGTATAGTGATCTTTTTTTTTTTTTTACATCCTGCCTGTATAGTGTACTTTGCAGCCTATTCATAACAAACCATGCGGTTTTCAGCAGACACAACGTGTGCTAGACAAAAATTCGGTAGAACAATATTATAATTTATAATAACTAACATATACGTAACATTTAAGCAATACACTAGTAAATAATAAAACACATCTGCTACATACAGGAATACGTAGCCATGCAGTCACGATTCAATGCGAAATGAACATACGCTTCTCATTTGTCACTACGCATATGCTAGACAAGAGTTATTTAGAACAATACGTATTATGAGTTATAACTATAACATGTTATAGTTATAATATAAATATATATATATATAAACATATTATTCTTATAAGTTATTCATATCCTTAGGTGGAGGACATTGCAGTTGATGATGAGCTCTTGTATGACTATGGGGTCAGGAGGAGGTCCTTTGCTGGCGAAGGACTGGACCTGAACTGGATGTGATACAGTAGATGTCCAGTAGATGGCACTCTTACATTATCAATGCATGCGTGTATGGATTTCACCAGTAAACGTTATAAAAGGTATTTCCAGGTCGTGACCAATCATGTATTTCAAAGACACCACACCTGTGTACACATCCAACACAATACATTGGTGTTACTTACTTTAGCCTGTTGGTTCATGGCGGACTAGTCCTAACCCTAAGAGTAATTTAACCATAGGTTCTCAAACTTAACCACCCCCTGATTCTAACCCTGATTCTAAGGGTAATATAACCCTTAGGCATCAGTGCGGGAAAGGGACTGGGACTTTGCCACTTAACCCCGTCGTTCTAGCGCCACCAGGAGGCCACTTGGAGAACGCAGCGACTTGGAGACCGGGCACTTGCAGATTCTGAACCGGCACTGCCTGGGAGACGCGTGTACCAAATTCCAAGTCTCTGGAGCCGACGGTGCCTCAGAAATTAAACTGAGAATTAAAGTTGAGAACCAGAGATGCAGCAACACATGTGTTGCTGGGACTCTGATATGGGGAAAAAGGAGCTCGGCCTTGTCAAATGCTCATAACTTTTAACTGGAATGACTGACAAGCATGAAACTTGGCATACTCCCTCATACATACATCTAGTTGACGCATGCCAAATTTCAGACCCCTGGCTCGTAGGCTTCAGCCGTGACGGACCCCCCAAATCATTATGAGGCCATTAGCTCCCTTACATTAGACATTTAAAATTACACCAGACAAGTTCTCTAAGGTGTGGGCTCATGAAATTTTGCATACTCCCTCATACATACATCTAGTTGACGCATGCCAAATTTCAGACCCCTGGCTCGTAGGCTTCAGCCGTGACGGACCCCCCAAATCATTATGAGGCCATTAGCTCCCTTACATTAGACATTTAAAATTACACCAGACAAGTTCTCTAAGGCGTGGGCTCATGAAATTTTGCATACTCCCTCATACATACATCTAGTTGACGCATGCCAAATTTCAGACCCCTGGCTCGTAGGCTTCAGCCGTGACGGACCACCCAATTAATTTATGAGGCCTTTAGCTCCCTTACATTAGACATTTAAAATTACACCAGACAAGTTCTCTAAGGCGTGGGCTCATGAAATTTTGCATACTCCCTCATACATACATCTAGTTGACGCATGCCAAATTTCAGACCCCTGGCTCGTAGGCTTCAGCCGTGACGGACCCCCCAAATCATTATGAGGCCATTAGCTCCCTTACATTAGACATTTAAAATTACACCAGACAAGTTCTCTAAGGCGTGGGCTCATGAAATTTTGCATACTCCCTCATACATACATCTAGTTGACGCATGCCAAATTTCAGACCCCTGGCTCGTAGGCTTCAGCCGTGACGGACCCCCCAAATCATTATGAGGCCATTAGCTGCCTTACATTAGACATTTAAAATTACACCAGACAAGTTCTCTAAGGCGTGGGCTCATGAAATTTTGCATACTCCCTCATACATACATCTAGTTGACGCATGCCAAATTTCAGACCCCTGGCTCGTAGGCTTCAGCCGTGACGGACCACCCAAATCATTATGAGGCCATTAGCTGCCTTACATTAGACATTTAAAATTACACCAGACAAGTTCTCTAAGGCGTGGGCTCATGAAATTTTGCATACTCCCTCATACATACATCTAGTTGACGCATGCCAAATTTCAGACCCCTGGCTCGTAGGCTTCAGCCGTGACGGACCCCCCAAATCATTATGAGGCCATTAGCTCCCTTACATTAGACATTTAAAATTACACCAGACAAGTTCTCTAAGGCGTGGGCTCATGAAATTTTGCATACTCCCTCATACATACATCTAGTTGACGCATGCCAAATTTCAGACCCCTGGCTCGTAGGCTTCAGCCGTGACGGACCCCCCAAATCATTATGAGGCCATTAGCTCCCTTAAATTAGACATTTGAAATTACACCAGACAAGTTCTCTAAGGCGTGGGCTCATGAAATTTTGCAAACTCCCTCATACATAGATCTAGTTGACGCATGCCAAATTTCAGACCCCTGGCTCGTAGGCTTCAGCCGTGACGGACCCCCCAAGTCCTTTATGAGGCCTTTAGCTCCCTTAAACTAGACATTTGAAATTACACCAGACAAGTTCTCTAAGGCGTGGGCTCATGAAATTTTGCAAACTCCCTCATACATACATCTAGTTGACGCATGCCAAATTTCAGACCCCTGGCTCGTAGGCTTCAGCCGTGACGGACCCCCCTAGTCCTTTATGAGGCCTTTAGCTCCCTTAAATTAGACATTTAAAATTACACCAGACAAGTTCTCTAAGGCGTGGGCTCATGAAATTTTGCAAACTCCCTCATACATACATCTAGTTGACGCATGCCAAATTTCAGACCCCTGGCTCGTAGGCTTCAGCCGTGACGGACCCCCCAAGTCCTTTATGAGGCCTTTAGCTCCCTTAAACTAGACATTTGAAATTACACCAGACAAGTTCTCTAAGGCGTGGGCTCATGAAATTTTGCAAACTCCCTCATACATAGATCTAGTTGACGCATGCCAAATTTCAGACCCCTGGCTCGTAGGCTTCAGCCGTGACGGACCCCCCTAGTCCTTTATGAGGCCTTTAGCTCCCTTAAATTAGACATTTAAAATTACACCAGACAAGTTCTCTAAGGCGTGGGCTCATGAAATTTTGCAAACTCCCTCATACATACATCTAGTTGACGCATGCCAAATTTCAGACCCCTGGCTCGTAGGCTTCAGCCGTGACGGACCCCCCAAGTCCTTTATGAGGCCTTTAGCTCCCTTAGACATTTAAAATTACACAAGACAAGTTCTCTAAGGCGTGGGCTCATGAAATTTTGCAAACTCCCTCATACATAGATCTAGTTGACGCATGCCAAATTTCAGACCCCTGGCTCGTAGGCTTCAGCCGTGACGGACCCCCCAAGTCCTTTATGAGGCCTTTAGCTCCCTTAGACATTTAAAATTACACAAGACAAGTTCTCTAAGGCGTGGGCTCATGAAATTTTGCAAACTCCCTCATACATACATCTAGTTGACGCATGCCAAATTTCAGACCCCTGGCTCGTAGGCTTCAGCCGTGACGGACCCCCCAAGTCCTTTATGAGGCCTTTAGCTCCCTTAAACTAGACATTTAAAATTACACCAGACAAGTTCTCTAAGGCGTGGGCTCATGAAATTTTGCAAACTCCCTCATACATAGATCTAGTTGACGCATGCCAAATTTCAGACCCCTGGCTCGTAGGCTTCAGCCGTGACGGACCCCCCAAGTCCTTTATGAGGCCTTTAGCTCCCTTAAACTAGACATTTAAAATTACACCAGACAAGTTCTCTAAGGCGTGGGCTCATGAAATTTTGCAAACTCCCTCATACATAGATCTAGCTGACGCATGCCAAATTTCAGACCCCTGGCTCGTAGGCTTCAGCCGTGACGGACCCCCCAAGTCCTTTATGAGGCCTTTAGCTCCCTTAAACTAGACATTTGAAATTACACCAGACAAGTTCTCTAAGGCGTGGGCTCATGAAATTTTGCAAACTCCCTCATACATACATCTAGTTGACGCATGCCAAATTTCAGACCCCTGGCTCGTAGGCTTCAGCCGTGACGGACCCCCCTAGTCCTTTATGAGGCCTTTAGCTCCCTTAAATTAGACATTTAAAATTACACCAGACAAGTTCTCTAAGGCGTGGGCTCATGAAATTTTGCAAACTCCCTCATACATACATCTAGTTGACGCATGCCAAATTTCAGACCCCTGGCTCGTAGGCTTCAGCCGTGACGGACCCCCCAAGTCCTTTATGAGGCCTTTAGCTCCCTTAAACTAGACATTTGAAATTACACCAGACAAGTTCTCTAAGGCGTGGGCTCATGAAATTTTGCAAACTCCCTCATACATAGATCTAGTTGACGCATGCCAAATTTCAGACCCCTGGCTCGTAGGCTTCAGCCGTGACGGACCCCCCTAGTCCTTTATGAGGCCTTTAGCTCCCTTAAATTAGACATTTAAAATTACACCAGACAAGTTCTCTAAGGCGTGGGCTCATGAAATTTTGCAAACTCCCTCATACATACATCTAGTTGACGCATGCCAAATTTCAGACCCCTGGCTCGTAGGCTTCAGCCGTGACGGACCCCCCAAGTCCTTTATGAGGCCTTTAGCTCCCTTAGACATTTAAAATTACACAAGACAAGTTCTCTAAGGCGTGGGCTCATGAAATTTTGCAAACTCCCTCATACATAGATCTAGTTCACGCATGCCAAATTTCAGACCCCTGGCTCGTAGGCTTCAGCCGTGACGGACCCCCCAAGTCCTTTATGAGGCCTTTAGCTCCCTTAGACATTTAAAATTACACAAGACAAGTTCTCTAAGGCGTGGGCTCATGAAATTTTGCAAACTCCCTCATACATACATCTAGTTGACGCATGCCAAATTTCAGACCCCTGGCTCGTAGGCTTCAGCCGTGACGGACCCCCCAAGTCCTTTATGAGGCCTTTAGCTCCCTTAAACTAGACATTTAAAATTACACCAGACAAGTTCTCTAAGGCGTGGGCTCATGAAATTTTGCAAACTCCCTCATACATAGATCTAGTTGACGCATGCCAAATTTCAGACCCCTGGCTCGTAGGCTTCAGCCGTGACGGACCCCCCAAGTCCTTTATGAGGCCTTTAGCTCCCTTAAACTAGACATTTAAAATTACACCAGACAAGTTCTCTAAGGCGTGGGCTCATGAAATTTTGCAAACTCCCTCATACATAGATCTAGCTGACGCATGCCAAATTTCAGACCCCTGGCTCGTAGGCTTCAGCCGTGACGGACCCCCCAAGTCCTTTATGAGGCCTTTAGCTCCCTTAAATTAGACATTTGAAATTACACCAGACAAGTTCTCTAAGGCGTGGGCTCATGAAATTTTGCAAACTCCCTCATACATAGATCTAGTTGACGCATGCCAAATTTCAGACCCCTGGCTCGTAGGCCTCAGCCGTGACGGACCCCCAAGTCCTTTATGAGGCCTTTAGCTCCCTTAAACTAGACATTTAAAATTACACCAGACAAGTTCTCTAAGGCGTGGGCTCATGAAATTTTGCAAACTCCCTCATACATAGATCTAGTTGACGCATGCCAAATTTCAGACCCCTGGCTCGTAGGCTTCAGCCGTGACGGACCCCCCAAGTCCTTTATGAGGCCTTTAGCTCCCTTAAATTAGACATTTGAAATTACACCAGACAAGTTCTCTAAGGCGTGGGCTCATGAAATTTTGCAAACTCCCTCATACATAGATCTAGTTGACGCATGCCAAATTTCAGACCCCTGGCTCGTAGGCTTCAGCCGTGACGGACCCCCCAAGTCCTTTATGAGGCCTTTAGCT
The DNA here is from genome assembly GCF_048594095.1 of Paramormyrops kingsleyae. NCBI lineage: Eukaryota > Metazoa > Chordata > Actinopteri > Osteoglossiformes > Mormyridae > Paramormyrops > Paramormyrops kingsleyae. The sequence goes on along the minus strand of NW_027326307.1, from coordinate 13,401 downwards.
CCCTTAGACATTTAAAATTACACAAGACAAGTTCTCTAAGGCGTGGGCTCATGAAATTTTGCAAACTCCCTCATACATAGATCTAGTTGACGCATGCCAAATTTCAGACCCCTGGCTCGTAGGCTTCAGCCGTGACGGACCCCCCAAGTCCTTTATGAGGCCTTTAGCTCCCTTAGACATTTAAAATTACACAAGACAAGTTCTCTAAGGCGTGGGCTCATGAAATTTTGCAAACTCCCTCATACATAGATCTAGTTGATGCATGCCAAATTTCAGACCCCTGGCTCGTAGGCTTCAGCCGTGACGGACCCCCCAAGTCCTTTATGAGGCCTTTAGCTCCCTTAGACATTTAAAATTACACAAGAAAAGTTCTCTAAGGCGTGGGCTCATGAAATTTTGCAAACTCCCTCATACATAGATCTAGTTGACGCATGCCAAATTTCAGACCCCTGGCTCGTAGGCTTCAGCCGTGACGGACCCCCCAAGTCCTTTATGAGGCCTTTAGCTCCCTTAAATTAGACATTTAAAATTACACCAGACAAGTTCTCTAAGGCGTGGGCTCATGAAATTTTGGAAACTCCCTCATACATAGATCTAGTTGACGCATGCCAAATTTCAGACCCCTGGCTCGTAGGCTTCAGCCGTGACGGACCCCCCTAGTCCTTTATGAGGCCTTTAGCTCCCTTAAATTAGACATTTAAAATTACACCAGACAAGTTCTCTAAGGCGTGGGCTCATGAAATTTTGCAAACTCCCTCATACATACATCTAGTTGACGCATGCCAAATTTCAGACCCCTGGCTCGTAGGCTTCAGCCGTGACGGACCCCCCAAGTCCTTTATGAGGCCTTTAGCTCCCTTAAACTAGACATTTGAAATTACACCAGACAAGTTCTCTAAGGCGTGGGCTCATGAAATTTTGCAAACTCCCTCATACATAGATCTAGTTGACGCATGCCAAATTTCAGACCCCTGGCTCGTAGGCTTCAGCCGTGACGGACCCCCCAAGTCCTTTATGAGGCCTTTAGCTCCCTTAGACATTTAAAATTACACAAGACAAGTTCTCTAAGGCGTGGGCTCATGAAATTTTGCAAACTCCCTCATACATAGATCTAGTTGACGCATGCCAAATTTCAGACCCCTGGCTCGTAGGCTTCAGCCGTGACGGACCCCCCAAGTCCTTTATGAGGCCTTTAGCTCCCTTAGACATTTAAAATTACACAAGACAAGTTCTCTAAGGCGTGGGCTCATGAAATTTTGCAAACTCCCTCATACATAGATCTAGTTGACGCATGCCAAATTTCAGACCCCTGGCTCGTAGGCTTCAGCCGTGACGGACCCCCCAAGTCCTTTATGAGGCCTTTAGCTCCCTTAAACTAGACATTTAAAATTACACCAGACAAGTTCTCTAAGGCGTGGGCTCATGAAATTTTGCAAACTCCCTCATACATACATCTAGTTGACGCATGCCAAATTTCAGACCCCTGGCTCGTAGGCTTCAGCCGTGACGGACCCCCCAAGTCCTTTATGAGGCCTTTAGCTCCCTTAGACATTTAAAATTACACAAGACAAGTTCTCTAAGGCGTGGGCTCATGAAATTTTGCAAACTCCCTCATACATAGATCTAGTTGACGCATGCCAAATTTCAGACCCCTGGCTCGTAGGCTTCAGCCGTGACGGACCCCCCAAGTCCTTTATGAGGCCTTTAGCTCCCTTAGACATTTAAAATTACACAAGACAAGTTCTCTAAGGCGTGGGCTCATGAAATTTTGCAAACTCCCTCATACATACATCTAGTTGACGCATGCCAAATTTCAGACCCCTGGCTCGTAGGCTTCAGCCGTGACGGACCCCCCAAGTCCTTTATGAGGCCTTTAGCTCCCTTAAACTAGACATTTAAAATTACACCAGACAAGTTCTCTAAGGCGTGGGCTCATGAAATTTTGCAAACTCCCTCATACATAGATCTAGTTGACGCATGCCAAATTTCAGACCCCTGGCTCGTAGGCTTCAGCCGTGACGGACCCCCCAAGTCCTTTATGAGGCCTTTAGCTCCCTTAAACTAGACATTTAAAATTACACCAGACAAGTTCTCTAAGGCGTGGGCTCATGAAATTTTGCAAACTCCCTCATACATAGATCTAGCTGACGCATGCCAAATTTCAGACCCCTGGCTCGTAGGCTTCAGCCGTGACGGACCCCCCAAGTCCTTTATGAGGCCTTTAGCTCCCTTAAACTAGACATTTGAAATTACACCAGACAAGTTCTCTAAGGCGTGGGCTCATGAAATTTTGCAAACTCCCTCATACATACATCTAGTTGACGCATGCCAAATTTCAGACCCCTGGCTCGTAGGCTTCAGCCGTGACGGACCCCCCTAGTCCTTTATGAGGCCTTTAGCTCCCTTAAATTAGACATTTAAAATTACACCAGACAAGTTCTCTAAGGCGTGGGCTCATGAAATTTTGCAAACTCCCTCATACATACATCTAGTTGACGCATGCCAAATTTCAGACCCCTGGCTCGTAGGCTTCAGCCGTGACGGACCCCCCAAGTCCTTTATGAGGCCTTTAGCTCCCTTAAACTAGACATTTGAAATTACACCAGACAAGTTCTCTAAGGCGTGGGCTCATGAAATTTTGCAAACTCCCTCATACATAGATCTAGTTGACGCATGCCAAATTTCAGACCCCTGGCTCGTAGGCTTCAGCCGTGACGGACCCCCCTAGTCCTTTATGAGGCCTTTAGCTCCCTTAAATTAGACATTTAAAATTACACCAGACAAGTTCTCTAAGGCGTGGGCTCATGAAATTTTGCAAACTCCCTCATACATACATCTAGTTGACGCATGCCAAATTTCAGACCCCTGGCTCGTAGGCTTCAGCCGTGACGGACCCCCCAAGTCCTTTATGAGGCCTTTAGCTCCCTTAGACATTTAAAATTACACAAGACAAGTTCTCTAAGGCGTGGGCTCATGAAATTTTGCAAACTCCCTCATACATAGATCTAGTTCACGCATGCCAAATTTCAGACCCCTGGCTCGTAGGCTTCAGCCGTGACGGACCCCCCAAGTCCTTTATGAGGCCTTTAGCTCCCTTAGACATTTAAAATTACACAAGACAAGTTCTCTAAGGCGTGGGCTCATGAAATTTTGCAAACTCCCTCATACATACATCTAGTTGACGCATGCCAAATTTCAGACCCCTGGCTCGTAGGCTTCAGCCGTGACGGACCCCCCAAGTCCTTTATGAGGCCTTTAGCTCCCTTAAACTAGACATTTAAAATTACACCAGACAAGTTCTCTAAGGCGTGGGCTCATGAAATTTTGCAAACTCCCTCATACATAGATCTAGTTGACGCATGCCAAATTTCAGACCCCTGGCTCGTAGGCTTCAGCCGTGACGGACCCCCCAAGTCCTTTATGAGGCCTTTAGCTCCCTTAAACTAGACATTTAAAATTACACCAGACAAGTTCTCTAAGGCGTGGGCTCATGAAATTTTGCAAACTCCCTCATACATAGATCTAGCTGACGCATGCCAAATTTCAGACCCCTGGCTCGTAGGCTTCAGCCGTGACGGACCCCCCAAGTCCTTTATGAGGCCTTTAGCTCCCTTAAATTAGACATTTGAAATTACACCAGACAAGTTCTCTAAGGCGTGGGCTCATGAAATTTTGCAAACTCCCTCATACATAGATCTAGTTGACGCATGCCAAATTTCAGACCCCTGGCTCGTAGGCCTCAGCCGTGACGGACCCCCAAGTCCTTTATGAGGCCTTTAGCTCCCTTAAACTAGACATTTAAAATTACACCAGACAAGTTCTCTAAGGCGTGGGCTCATGAAATTTTGCAAACTCCCTCATACATAGATCTAGTTGACGCATGCCAAATTTCAGACCCCTGGCTCGTAGGCTTCAGCCGTGACGGACCCCCCAAGTCCTTTATGAGGCCTTTAGCTCCCTTAAATTAGACATTTGAAATTACACCAGACAAGTTCTCTAAGGCGTGGGCTCATGAAATTTTGCAAACTCCCTCATACATAGATCTAGTTGACGCATGCCAAATTTCAGACCCCTGGCTCGTAGGCTTCAGCCGTGACGGACCCCCCAAGTCCTTTATGAGGCCTTTAGCTCCCTTAGACATTTAAAATTACACAAGACAAGTTCTCTAAGGCGTGGGCTCATGAAATTTTGCAAACTCCCTCATACATAGATCTAGTTGACGCATGCCAAATTTCAGACCCCTGGCTCGTAGGCTTCAGCCGTGACGGACCCCCCAAGTCCTTTATGAGGCCTTTAGCTCCCTTAGACATTTAAAATTACACAAGACAAGTTCTCTAAGGCGTGGGCTCATGAAATTTTGCAAACTCCCTCATACATAGATCTAGTTGATGCATGCCAAATTTCAGACCCCTGGCTCGTAGGCTTCAGCCGTGACGGACCCCCCAAGTCCTTTATGAGGCCTTTAGCTCCCTTAGACATTTAAAATTACACAAGAAAAGTTCTCTAAGGCGTGGGCTCATGAAATTTTGCAAACTCCCTCATACATAGATCTAGTTGACGCATGCCAAATTTCAGACCCCTGGCTCGTAGGCTTCAGCCGTGACGGACCCCCCAAGTCCTTTATGAGGCCTTTAGCTCCCTTAAATTAGACATTTAAAATTACACCAGACAAGTTCTCTAAGGCGTGGGCTCATGAAATTTTGGAAACTCCCTCATACATAGATCTAGTTGACGCATGCCAAATTTCAGACCCCTGGCTCGTAGGCTTCAGCCGTGACGGACCCCCCTAGTCCTTTATGAGGCCTTTAGCTCCCTTAAATTAGACATTTAAAATTACACCAGACAAGTTCTCTAAGGCGTGGGCTCATGAAATTTTGCAAACTCCCTCATACATACATCTAGTTGACGCATGCCAAATTTCAGACCCCTGGCTCGTAGGCTTCAGCCGTGACGGACCCCCCAAGTCCTTTATGAGGCCTTTAGCTCCCTTAAACTAGACATTTGAAATTACACCAGACAAGTTCTCTAAGGCGTGGGCTCATGAAATTTTGCAAACTCCCTCATACATAGATCTAGTTGACGCATGCCAAATTTCAGACCCCTGGCTCGTAGGCTTCAGCCGTGACGGACCCCCCAAGTCCTTTATGAGGCCTTTAGCTCCCTTAGACATTTAAAATTACACAAGACAAGTTCTCTAAGGCGTGGGCTCATGAAATTTTGCAAACTCCCTCATACATAGATCTAGTTGACGCATGCCAAATTTCAGACCCCTGGCTCGTAGGCTTCAGCCGTGACGGACCCCCCAAGTCCTTTATGAGGCCTTTAGCTCCCTTAGACATTTAAAATTACACAAGACAAGTTCTCTAAGGCGTGGGCTCATGAAATTTTGCAAACTCCCTCATACATAGATCTAGTTGACGCATGCCAAATTTCAGACCCCTGGCTCGTAGGCTTCAGCCGTGACGGACCCCCCAAGTCCTTTATGAGGCCTTTAGCTCCCTTAAACTAGACATTTAAAATTACACCAGACAAGTTCTCTAAGGCGTGGGCTCATGAAATTTTGCAAACTCCCTCATACATAGATCTAGTTGACGCATGCCAAATTTCAGACCCCTGGCTCGTAGGCTTCAGCCGTGACGGACCCCCCAAGTCCTTTATGAGGCCTTTAGCTCCCTTAAACTAGACATTTAAAATTACACCAGACAAGTTCTCTAAGGCGTGGGCTCATGAAATTTTGCAAACTCCCTCATACATAGATCTAGCTGACGCATGCCAAATTTCAGACCCCTGGCTCGTAGGCTTCAGCCGTGACGGACCCCCCAAGTCCTTTATGAGGCCTTTAGCTCCCTTAAACTAGACATTTAAAATTACACCAGACAAGTTCTCTAAGGCGTGGGCTCATGAAATTTTGCAAACTCCCTCATACGTAGATCTAGTTGACGCATGCCAAATTTCAGACCCCTGGCTCGTAGGCTTCAGCCGTGACGGACCCCCCAAGTCCTTTATGAGGCCTTTAGCTCCCTTAAATTAGACATTTGAAATTACACCAGACAAGTTCTCTAAGGCGTGGGCTCATGAAATTTTGCAAACTCCCTCATACATAGATCTAGTTGACGCATGCCAAATTTCAGACCCCTGGCTCGTAGGCCTCAGCCGTGACGGACCCCCAAGTCCTTTATGAGGCCTTTAGCTCCCTTAAACTAGACATTTAAAATTACACCAGACAAGTTCTCTAAGGCGTGGGCTCATGAAATTTTGCAAACTCCCTCATACATAGATCTAGTTGACGCATGCCAAATTTCAGACCCCTGGCTCGTAGGCTTCAGCCGTGACGGACCCCCCAAGTCCTTTATGAGGCCTTTAGCTCCCTTAAATTAGACATTTGAAATTACACAAGACAAGTTCTCTAAGGCGTGGGCTCATGAAATTTTGCAAACTCCCTCATACATAGATCTAGTTGACGCATGCCAAATTTCAGACCCCTGGCTCGTAGGCTTCAGCCGTGACGGACCCCCCAAGTCCTTTATGAGGCCTTTAGCTCCCTTAGACATTTAAAATTACACAAGACAAGTTCTCTAAGGCGTGGGCTCATGAAATTTTGCAAACTCCCTCATACATAGATCTAGTTGACGCATGCCAAATTTCAGACCCCTGGCTCGTAGGCTTCAGCCGTGACGGACCCCCCAAGTCCTTTATGAGGCCTTTAGCTCCCTTAAACTAGACATTTAAAATTACACCAGACAAGTTCTCTAAGGCGTGGGCTCATGAAATTTTGCAAACTCCCTCATACATAGATCTAGTTGACGCATGCCAAATTTCAGACCCCTGGCTCGTAGGCTTCAGCCGTGACGGACCCCCCAAGTCCTTTATGAGGCCTTTAGCTCCCTTAAACTAGACATTTAAAATTACACCAGACAAGTTCTCTAAGGCGTGGGCTCATGAAATTTTGCAAACTCCCTCATACATAGATCTAGCTGACGCATGCCAAATTTCAGACCCCTGGCTCGTAGGCTTCAGCCGTGACGGACCCCCCAAGTCCTTTATGAGGCCTTTAGCTCCCTTAAACTAGACATTTAAAATTACACCAGACAAGTTCTCTAAGGCGTGGGCTCATGAAATTTTGCAAACTCCCTCATACGTAGATCTAGTTGACGCATGCCAAATTTCAGACCCCTGGCTCGTAGGCTTCAGCCGTGACGGACCCCCCAAGTCCTTTATGAGGCCTTTAGCTCCCTTAAATTAGACATTTGAAATTACACCAGACAAGTTCTCTAAGGCGTGGGCTCATGAAATTTTGCAAACTCCCTCATACATAGATCTAGTTGACGCATGCCAAATTTCAGACCCCTGGCTCGTAGGCCTCAGCCGTGACGGACCCCCAAGTCCTTTATGAGGCCTTTAGCTCCCTTAAACTAGACATTTAAAATTACACCAGACAAGTTCTCTAAGGCGTGGGCTCATGAAATTTTGCAAACTCCCTCATACATAGATCTAGTTGACGCATGCCAAATTTCAGACCCCTGGCTCGTAGGCTTCAGCCGTGACGGACCCCCCAAGTCCTTTATGAGGCCTTTAGCTCCCTTAAATTAGACATTTGAAATTACACCAGACAAGTTCTCTAAGGCGTGGGCTCATGAAATTTTGCAAACTCCCTCATACATAGATCTAGTTGACGCATGCCAAATTTCAGACCCCTGGCTCGTAGGCTTCAGCCGTGACGGACCCCCCAAGTCCTTTATGAGGCCTTTAGCTCCCTTAGACATTTAAAATTACACAAGACAAGTTCTCTAAGGCGTGGGCTCATGAAATTTTGCAAACTCCCTCATACATAGATCTAGTTGACGCATGCCAAATTTCAGACCCCTGGCTCGTAGGCTTCAGCCGTGACGGACCCCCCAAGTCCTTTATGAGGCCTTTAGCTCCCTTAGACATTTAAAATTACACAAGACAAGTTCTCTAAGGCGTGGGCTCATGAAATTTTGCAAACTCCCTCATACATAGATCTAGTTGATGCATGCCAAATTTCAGACCCCTGGCTCGTAGGCTTCAGCCGTGACGGACCCCCCAAGTCCTTTATGAGGCCTTTAGCTCCCTTAGACATTTAAAATTACACAAGAAAAGTTCTCTAAGGCGTGGGCTCATGAAATTTTGCAAACTCCCTCATACATAGATCTAGTTGACGCATGCCAAATTTCAGACCCCTGGCTCGTAGGCTTCAGCCGTGACGGACCCCCCAAGTCCTTTATGAGGCCTTTAGCTCCCTTAAATTAGACATTTAAAATTACACCAGACAAGTTCTCTAAGGCGTGGGCTCATGAAATTTTGGAAACTCCCTCATACATAGATCTAGTTGACGCATGCCAAATTTCAGACCCCTGGCTCGTAGGCTTCAGCCGTGACGGACCCCCCTAGTCCTTTATGAGGCCTTTAGCTCCCTTAAATTAGACATTTAAAATTACACCAGACAAGTTCTCTAAGGCGTGGGCTCATGAAATTTTGCAAACTCCCTCATACATACATCTAGTTGACGCATGCCAAATTTCAGACCCCTGGCTCGTAGGCTTCAGCCGTGACGGACCCCCCAAGTCCTTTATGAGGCCTTTAGCTCCCTTAAACTAGACATTTGAAATTACACCAGACAAGTTCTCTAAGGCGTGGGCTCATGAAATTTTGCAAACTCCCTCATACATAGATCTAGTTGACGCATGCCAAATTTCAGACCCCTGGCTCGTAGGCTTCAGCCGTGACGGACCCCCCAAGTCCTTTATGAGGCCTTTAGCTCCCTTAGACATTTAAAATTACACAAGACAAGTTCTCTAAGGCGTGGGCTCATGAAATTTTGCAAACTCCCTCATACATAGATCTAGTTGACGCATGCCAAATTTCAGACCCCTGGCTCGTAGGCTTCAGCCGTGACGGACCCCCCAAGTCCTTTATGAGGCCTTTAGCTCCCTTAGACATTTAAAATTACACAAGACAAGTTCTCTAAGGCGTGGGCTCATGAAATTTTGCAAACTCCCTCATACATAGATCTAGTTGACGCATGCCAAATTTCAGACCCCTGGCTCGTAGGCTTCAGCCGTGACGGACCCCCCAAGTCCTTTATGAGGCCTTTAGCTCCCTTAAACTAGACATTTAAAATTACACCAGACAAGTTCTCTAAGGCGTGGGCTCATGAAATTTTGCAAACTCCCTCATACATAGATCTAGTTGACGCATGCCAAATTTCAGACCCCTGGCTCGTAGGCTTCAGCCGTGACGGACCCCCCAAGTCCTTTATGAGGCCTTTAGCTCCCTTAAACTAGACATTTAAAATTACACCAGACAAGTTCTCTAAGGCGTGGGCTCATGAAATTTTGCAAACTCCCTCATACATAGATCTAGCTGACGCATGCCAAATTTCAGACCCCTGGCTCGTAGGCTTCAGCCGTGACGGACCCCCCAAGTCCTTTATGAGGCCTTTAGCTCCCTTAAATTAGACATTTGAAATTACACAAGACAAGTTCTCTAAGGCGTGGGCTCATGAAATTTTGCAAACTCCCTCATACATAGATCTAGTTGACGCATGCCAAATTTCAGACCCCTGGCTCGTAGGCTTCAGCCGTGACGGACCCCCCAAGTCCTTTATGAGGCCTTTAGCTCCCTTAAATTAGACATTTAAAATTACACCAGACAAGTTCTCTAAGGCGTGGGCTCATGAAATTTTGGAAACTCCCTCATACATACATCTAGTTGACGCATGCCAAATTTCAGACCCCTGGCTCGTAGGCTTCAGCCGTGACGGACCCCCCAAGTCCTTTATGAGGCCTTTAGCTCCCTTAAACTAGACATTTAAAATTACACCAGACAAGTTCTCTAAGGCGTGGGCTCATGAAATTTTGCAAACTCCCTCATACGTAGATCTAGTTGACGCATGCCAAATTTCAGACCCCTGGCTCGTAGGCTTCAGCCGTGACGGACCCCCCAAGTCCTTTATGAGGCCTTTAGCTCCCTTAAATTAGACATTTGAAATTACACCAGACAAGTTCTCTAAGGCGTGGGCTCATGAAATTTTGCAAACTCCCTCATACATAGATCTAGTTGACGCATGCCAAATTTCAGACCCCTGGCTCGTAGGGTCAGGCTGGAGGTGGTGCTGAGCAAGGCATTCGCAGTAAGGGACAGCCATTACGCTTAAACCCCTTACCCCCAGCCCTAACCATAAAAAACCCTTACCTCTTCCCTAGTCATAATACCCCCTTCCCTAACACTGAAACCCCCTTCCCTAACCCTAAAACCCCCTTCCCTAACGCTGAAACCCCCTTCCCTAACCATAAAACCCCCTTCCCTAACCCTAAAACCCCCTTCCCTAACCCTAAAACCCCCTTCCCTAACCATAAGACCCTCTTCCCTAACCATTAGACCCTCTGCCCTGACCACATACTCTAACCCAAACCCTGAAATCAGTAATTGGACCTAGCAAATCAGGCTAGGCCTTGCGTAACTATCAAATCCATAACTTGACATTAGCAAATCTGGGCAGCCTTTGCATAACTATCAAATACATCAGTTAGACCTAGCAAATCTGGCTAGGCTTAGCGTAACCAACAAACAGCTTAGGCAGGAGTGCGGGAAAGGGACTGGGACGCACTTAGCCCCGTCGCATTCTCAAGTTAGCGTGTTAGCATTTAGCATGTCTTGGCATGCTCAGATCTTGATATACACCTTCTGCAGGTGCGCAATCCGCCGTCGTCTCAAGAGTTAGCGTGTTAGCATGCTAGCGTTTAGCATGTCTTAGCATGCCCGGATCGGGCCCGAACTTTGGATCTACACGTTCTGCGCGTCCTGGGCGCGCAATCTGCTCTTATCGCAAAAGTTAGCATGTTAGCATTGTTAGCATCCAAACCGGAAGTGGGCGTATCTCCACCTGGGAACGTCGTAGACACCCGCAACAAAGTTCCTCAGATCCCTCTCCACCAGTAGAGGCCACCTGCACCAATCAAATCAAAGCCCGCCTACATGGAAAAAAAGTTACGACGTTTTTTCGCAATATCTCGCAAACGGAGCGAGATACGGCCTTCCTTCGCACGCGTGGCGCCTGTGCGCCAGGCCACGCCCAGCCACGCCCCCTGCACCGGCCGGGGGGCGGGGCCAGGGGGGGTGCAGCCACGCCCATTGCACCCCCCTCTCGCGATACCCTACTTACATAGAGGTCTAGTCACACACAACTAAAACAAAAAAACTGACAACCGCAGCCAAAAGCTCACTACGCAACTAACCACCAGTCATTTGTAGGCACGCATGCCAGTCGCCACCAGATGGCAGGCCAGAGCACCTAACCGCTAATCGCTCTAGCGCCACCCGGTGGCGACTTGGAGACCGGGCACTTGCAGATTCTGAACTGGCAGTGCCTGGGAGACGCGTGTACCAAATTCCAAGTCTCTGGAGCCGACGGTGCGTCAGAAATTAAACTGAGAATTAAAGTTGAGAACCAGAGATGCAGCAACACATGTGTTGCTGGGACTCTGATATGGGGAAAAAGGAGCTAGGCCTTGTCAAATGCTCATAACTTTTAACTGGAATGACTTACAAGCACCAAACCTTAGCTTAGGCATGAGTGCGGGAAAGGGACTGGGACGCACTTAGCCCCGACGCTCTAGCGCCACCCGGAGGCCACTTGGAGAACGCAGCGACTTGGAGACCGGGCACTTGCAGATTCTGAACCGGCACTGCCTGGGAGACGCGTGTACCAAATTCCAAGTCTCTGGAGCCGACGGTGCCTCAGAAATTAAACTGAGAATTAAAGTTGAGAACCAGAGATGCAGCAACACATGTGTTGCTGGGACTCTGATATGGGGAAAAAGGAGCTCGGCCTTGTCAAATGCTCATAACTTTTAACTGGAATGACTGACAAGCATGAAACTTGGAATACTCCCTCATACATACATCTAGTTGACGCATGCCAAATTTCAGACCCCTGGCTCGTAGGCTTCAGCCGTGACGGACCCCCCAAGTCCTTTATGAGGCCTTTAGCTCCCTTAAACTAGACATTTGAAATTACACCAGACAAGTTCTCTAAGGCGTGGGCTCATGAAATTTTGCAAACTCCCTCATACATAGATCTAGTTGACGCATGCCAAATTTCAGACCCCTGGCTCGTAGGCTTCAGCCGTGACGGACCCCCCAAGTCCTTTATGAGGCCTTTAGCTCCCTTAAATTAGACATTTAAAATTACACCAGACAAGTTCTCTAAGGCGTGGGCTCATGAAATTTTGGAAACTCCCTCATACATACATCTAGTTGACGCATGCCAAATTTCAGACCCCTGGCTCGTAGGCTTCAGCCGTGACGGACCCCCCAAGTCCTTTATGAGGCCTTTAGCTCCCTTAAACTAGACATTTAAAATTACACCAGACAAGTTCTCTAAGGCGTGGGCTCATGAAATTTTGCAAACTCCCTCATACGTAGATCTAGTTGACGCATGCCAAATTTCAGACCCCTGGCTCGTAGGCTTCAGCCGTGACGGACCCCCCAAGTCCTTTATGAGGCCTTTAGCTCCCTTAAATTAGACATTTGAAATTACACCAGACAAGTTCTCTAAGGCGTGGGCTCATGAAATTTTGCAAACTCCCTCATACATAGATCTAGTTGACGCATGCCAAATTTCAGACCCCTGGCTCGTAGGCCTCAGCCGTGACGGACCCCCAAGTCCTTTATGAGGCCTTTAGCTCCCTTAAACTAGACATTTAAAATTACACCAGACAAGTTCTCTAAGGCGTGGGCTCATGAAATTTTGCAAACTCCCTCATACATAGATCTAGTTGACGCATGCCAAATTTCAGACCCCTGGCTCGTAGGCTTCAGCCGTGACGGACCCCCCAAGTCCTTTATGAGGCCTTTAGCTCCCTTAAATTAGACATTTGAAATTACACCAGACAAGTTCTCTAAGGCGTGGGCTCATGAAATTTTGCAAACTCCCTCATACATAGATCTAGTTGACGCATGCCAAATTTCAGACCCCTGGCTCGTAGGCTTCAGCCGTGACGGACCCCCCAAGTCCTTTATGAGGCCTTTAGCTCCCTTAGACATTTAAAATTACACAAGACAAGTTCTCTAAGGCGTGGGCTCATGAAATTTTGCAAAGTCCCTCATACATAGATCTAGTTGACGCATGCCAAATTTCAGACCCCTGGCTCGTAGGCTTCAGCCGTGACGGACCCCCCAAGTCCTTTATGAGGCCTTTAGCTCCCTTAGACATTTAAAATTACACAAGACAAGTTCTCTAAGGCGTGGGCTCATGAAATTTTGCAAACTCCCTCATACATAGATCTAGTTGATGCATGCCAAATTTCAGACCCCTGGCTCGTAGGCTTCAGCCGTGACGGACCCCCCAAGTCCTTTATGAGGCCTTTAGCTCCCTTA
>NW_027326306.1:0-25219 GCF_048594095.1 Paramormyrops kingsleyae | reverse complement strand
TTGTCATGGACAATTACATAGATAAAACTAAAAACATATATCATTATATATCTTGTCATAACATCACATTACCTTGAGAATATCTCTGAGATTATGAAAAGGCAAGTTGGTTGAGGTATTGCACAGAAACCAAAATAAATATATATTTATATCAATGCATATGTTTATTATCATCTTAGTGATAAAGATGTTTGTCCTGATTTAAAGAAGGCAGCGTTTGAATCCTTGAACTGCATCCTGGCTGATACTGAAGCCTGGATCCGTGCAATCGATGAGAGCTTTGTAAGAATACTTTCATTTAATTTCATTAGTTGTTCAAAAATTAAAAACATGAAACTGATTAAATACTTACCTTTTAGATCTGCCCATTTGTGAAAGAAGATCCTCCCCTGCTAGCGGCGCTGACACAGTTGAAAATCAATCTGCTCGATATCGGCGATATTTTGAAGACATTTCCAAAGTAAGCTGCATCGAGACATTGAAAAAGTTAATGTGCTACTGCCACTACTATTACTTAATGTTATGGTTGCTGTCACTGGTGATTGATGTTTGCTGTCTGTCTGTCTAAATTTCAGGCATGACGATGCATCCGGGCGAACTGCTTGAGTCCCTACACATCAACATGTTTTATTTTCAGTTGTGATTAATAAAAGTTACTTAGGTTTCATCATTGTCTGACTTTTTGATTTTCCATAATGCTTACTGATAATGTCTTATTGGTCATGTTAATGTTTCATAATTACATCAGTGTTATTAGCAATACCTGAATTGCTAAGGTAGTAAGATGATACCAGAAACCACACATCACGGTTCCAAAATCACTAAGTTTGTTAGATGATACCACAAAAGTCACATAACAATTCCGAATCTGCTACGTTAGTAAGATGGTACCAGAAAAGTCACATAACAATACCTAAACTGCTACGTTAGTAAGATGATACCAGAAAACACACATCACAATTCCGGAATTGCTAAGCTAGTAAGATGATACCAGAAAAGTCACATAACAATACCTGAATTGCTAAGTTAGTAAGATGATACCAGAAAAGTCACGTCACAATACCTGAATTGCTAAGTTAGTAAGATGATAACAGAAAAGTCACATAACAATTCCTAATCTGCTAAATTAGTAAGATGATACCAGAAAAGCCACATAACAATACCTGGATTGCTAAGTTAGTAAGATAATAACAGAAAAGTCACATAACAATTCCTAATCTGCTAAATTAGTAAGATGATACCAGAAAAGCCACATAACAATACCTGGATTGCTAAGTTAGTAAGATGATACCAGAAACGTCATGTCACAATGCCGTAATTGCTAGGTTAGTAATATGATACCAGAAAAGACACATCGCAATTCCTAAAGTGCTAAGTTAGTAAGATGATAACAGAAAAGACACATCGCAATTCCTAAAGTGCTAGGTTAGTAATATGATACCAGAAACGTCACATAGCAATACCTGAATTGCTAAGTTAGTAAGATGATTCCAGAAACCACACATCACAGTTCCGAAATCGCTAAGTTAGTAAGATGATATCAGAAAAGTCACATAACAATTCCTAATCTGCTAGGTTAGTAATATGATATCAGAAAAGTCACGTCACAGTACCGGAAGTGCTAGGTTAGTAGGATGATACCAGAAAAGTCACGTCACAATACCTGAAGTGCTAGGTTAGTAGGATGATAACAGAAAACACACATCACAATGCCGTAATTGCTAAGTTAGTAATATGGTACCAGAAAAGCCACATCGCAATCCCTAAAGTGCTAAGTTAGTAAGATGATACCAGAAAAGTCACGTCACAGTACCGGAATTGCTAGATTAGTAAGATGGTACCAGAAAAGTCACATAGCAATACCTGAATTGCTAAGTTAGTGAGATGATACCAGAAAAGTCACATAACAATTCCTACAGTGCTAAGTTAGTAAGATGATACCAGAAATGTGACATAACAATACCTGAACTGCTATGTTAGTGAGATGATACCAGAAAAGTCACATAACAATACCTGAACTGCTACGTTAGTAAGATGGTACCAGAAAAGTCACATAGCAATACCTGAAATGCTACGTTAGTAAGATGATACCAGAAAAGTCACGACACAATACCTGAAGTGCTAAGTTAGTAGGATGATACCAGAAACCACACATCGCAATCCCGGAATCGCTAAGTTAGTAAGATGATACCAGAAAAGTCACATAACAATACCTGAACTGCTATGTTAGTAAGATGATACCAGAAATGTCACATAACAATACCTGAACTGCTAGGTTAGTAAGATGATACCAGAAGTCACATAACAATTACTGCAGTGCTAAGTCAGTAAGATGATACCAGAAACCACACATCGCAATGCCGGAATTGCTAAGGCCAGAAAGCTAGTGTAATGAAACATATCTGTCAATGATTTATTCATGATATGCAAATATATTCATAGACTTTGGTCACGTGAGTCGGTGGTTCAGTATAAAAGTCTCGGTAATTTTTCCGAGCTCACAAACACATTGGAAAGCTGTTTAGACGTGCATCTGGCAAGCATAACTTTTAGAAGCATTATTTGGTAAGTAATGTAAAACCTTTCTTTAGTAGCATTTAGTCTTCTACAATAAGTTTTAAGCCATCTCACTGTTTCTCATAGTGAAACCGTTAGACTATAATTTTTAAATGTTAGTAACCCGCTGCACCCGTCAAATAGACTGAAAATTGTTTGATAGGCTAATGAAGATTCAAAACGTGCAGGTACTTATGCATATTATTGCATTTGACTTATAATCAAGTCTATTGATGTTTTTCCAATGCTTAGAAACTTCTAGAAGGTTCTTGACGTAATTCAGAAATTCTATGAAGCTTCATGCTAGATAATGTAATTTCGGAAATGCTATAACGTAATTGCAGCAATGCTATGAAGCTTGAAGCTAGATAATGCAATTTCAGAAATGCTACAATGAAATTACGGCAATGCTATGAAGCTTGACGCTAGATGATGCAATTCTGGAAATGTTATAACGGAATTCTGGCAATGCTATGAAGCTTCATGCTAGATGATGCAATTACGGAAATGCTATAACGTAATTACGGCAATGCTATGACGCTTCACGCTAGAGAATGCAATTACGGAAAGGGTTGTGTCAATCAGAGTCAGTCTAAGAGACTTTGTGGTGGCTTGTATTCTGTAGTGCCATATATTGCAATTGATGAGATATAAAAGACTAGCTTTAATCTTTTCCAGGATAATCATCTTCATAATGGCAAGAATGATGGACAAGTCAAACGACCCAGAGAATCAAAAAACTGAGTCATCTTACAGCAAAATAATTGATGAAGCTGACGTAAGTAACAGTAATTTTTTGTCATAGATAAATATATCGGTAAAACTAAAGGCATACATTATTAAAGTTCTTGTCATACCATCACAATACCTTGAGAATATATGCGAGATTATGAAAAGGCAAGCTGGTGAGGCATTGCACACATAAATATGTAATTGCATATATATATATGCTGTTTTTAAACATATGTTTATCCTGATTCATTGAAGGCAGCAACTGTAATGTTGCATCTGAAGTCCATCCTGGCTGATATTGAAGACTGGAATCGAGATATCGATAAGGACATTGTAAGAGCAATTTAATTTCATTTCATTAGTTGCTCAAAATTAAAAACGTGAAACTGATTAATGACGTACCTTTCAGATCTGCCCATTTGTGAAAGGTGATCCTCTCATGCTAGAGGCGATGAAACTGTTGAAGGCCAGCCTGCTTGAAGTCAGCGATATTCTGAAGAAGATGCTAAAGTAAGCTGCATCAAAACATTGAAATAGCTATTGTGCTACTGTCACTACTATTACTTCACTGTTATAGTTGCTGTCATTGGTAATTGATGTTTTTCTGCTGTCTGTTTAAATTTTAGGCCTGAGGATGCACCAACTGCCAAAGTCCCTCGACATCGGATTTAATCAAGATGTTAAATTTAATAAAAGGTTGTTGAGTTTCATCAGTGTCTGACTTTATTTTTCATACTGGTCACTAGGCAAGTGGTAATGTCTTACTGGTTTGTAATCTTAGATTATACACCTCACATTAACAATTTTGAACTGCATCATTAATGATCAGTCATGTTAAATTAAAAATTGCATTTGCAGTTCGTAATTCTGAATGTGCACCTACAGCTTAATAACATGTCACAAATCAGAAATTGCTATGTTTAAGATAACAGAAAACACATGACATAGTTATGAAGTTGCTAAGTTACTGTAATGAAACCAAATGTTGAATTGCTAAGTTAATGAGACAAAACCAGTAAAGACACGTCGCAGGTCCTGAATTGCTAAGTTAATAACACAAAACCGGAATTGCTAAGTTAGTCTAATGAAGCCAGAAAACACACAGTGCAATCACGGCATTGCTAAGTTAGTAAGATGATACCAGAGAAGCCACATAACAATTCCTAATCTGCTACCAGAAAAGTCACATAGCAATATCTGAATTGCTAAGTTAGTAAGATGATACCAGAAAAGTCACATAACAGTACCAGAATTGCTAAGTTAGTAAGATGATACCAGAAAAGTCTCATAACAGTACCAGAATTGCTACGTTAGTAAAATGATACCAGAAAAGTCACATAACAATTCCTAATCTGCTAAATTAGTAAGATGATACCAGAAAAGTCACATAACAATTCCTAATCTGCTAAGTTAGTAAGATGATACCAGAAAAGTCACATAACAATACCTGAATTACTAGGTTAGTAAGATGATACCAGAAAAGTCACATAGCAATTCCTACATTGCTAGGTTAGTAAGATGATACCAGAAAAGTCACATAACAATTCCTAATCTGCTACGTTAGTAAGATAGTACCAGAAAAGCAACATAGCAATACCTGAATTGCTATGTTAGTGAGATGATACCAGAAAAGGCACATAACAATTTCTAATCTGCTATGTTAGTAAGATGATACCAGAAAAGTCACATAACAATCCCTAAAGTGCTAAGTTAGTAAGATGGTACCAGAAAAGTAACATAGCAACACCTGAATTGCTAAGGTAGTAAGATGATACCAGAAAAGTCACATAACAGTACCAGAATTGCTACGTTAGTAAGATGATAACAGAAACCACACATCGCAATTACGGAATTGCTAAGGCCGGAAAGTTAGTGTAATGAAACATATCTGTCAATGCTTTATTCATGATATGCAAATATATTCATAGACTTTGGTCACGTGAGTCGGTGGTTCAGTATAAAAGTCTCGGTAATTTTTTACGAGCTCACAAACACATTGGAAAGCTGTTTAGACGTGCATCTGGCAAGCATAACTTTTAGAAGCATTATTTGGTAAGTAATGTAAAACCTTTCTTTAGTAGCATTTAGTCTTCTACAATAAGTTTTAAGCCATCTCACTGTTTCTCATAGTGAAACCGTTAGACTATAGTTTTTAAATGTTAGTAACCCGCTGCACCCGTCAAATAGACTGAAAATTGTTTGATAGGCTAATGAAGATTTTAAAATTATTGCATTTGACTTATAATCAAGTCTATTGATGTTTTTCCAATGCTTAGAAACTTCTAGAAGGTTCTTGACGTAATTCGGAAATTCTATGAAGCTTCATGCTAGATAATGTAATTTCAGAAATGATATAACGTAATTGCAGCAATGCTATGAAGCTTGAAGCTAGATAATGCAAATTCAGAAATGCTACAATGAAATTACGGCAATGCTATGAAGCTTGACGCTAAATGATGCAATTCTGGAAATGTTATAACGGAATTCTGGCAATGCTATGAAGCTTCATGCTAGATGATGCAATTACGGATATGCTATAACGTAATTACGGCAATGCTATGACGCTTCACGCTAGACAATGCAATTACGGAAAGGGTTGCGTGTCAGAGTCAGTCTAAGAGACTTTGTGGTGGCTTGTATTCTGTAGTGCCATATATTGCAATTGATGAGATATAAAAGACTAACTTTAATCTTTTCCAGGATAATCATCATCAGCATGGCAAAGAGGACCAGTAAAACTGACAAACCAGTAGATGAAGAATGTGAGTCAACTCCGAAACGTAAAGATGAAGAGGCTGAAGTAAGTAACAATTTATTGTGATTGATACATGCAGAGGTAAAACTAAAAACATACATGATTAAAGTTCTTGTCTATATATATATATAAATCAATGCATATGCTGTTATTAAACATATGTTTGTCTTCATTGATTAAAGACAGAATCTGAAAGTTTGAAATCTATCCTGGCTGATATTGAAGACTGGAATCATACAATCGATGAGGACACTGTAAGAACACTTTAATTTAATTTCAGTAGTTTAAAATTAAAAACATTACACTGATTAAATACTTACCTTTCAGAACAGCCCATTTGTGATAGACGATCCTCTCCTGCTAGGGACGATGAAACAGTTGAAGGCCAGTCTGCTCGATGTCAGCTATGTTTTGAAGAATTTGCTGAAGTAAGCTGCATCAAAATGTTGAAAAAGCTAATGTGCTACTGCCACTACTATTGCTTTACTGTTATAGTTGCTGTCACTGGTGATTGATGTTTGCTGTCTGTCTGTCTAAATTTCAGGCATGACGATACATCCGGGCCAACTGCTTGAGTCCCTACACATCAAAATGTTTTTTTCAGTTGTGATTGATAAAAGTTACTTAGGTTTCATCAGTGTCTGACTTTTTGATTTTCCATAATGCTTACTGATAATGTCTTATTGGTCATGTTAATGTTTCATAATTACATCAGTGTTATTAGCAATACCTGAATTGCTAAGTTAGTAAGATGATACCAGAAAAGTCACGTCACAGTACCGGAATTGCTAGATTAGTAAGATGATACCAGAAATGTCACGTCACAGTTCCGGGATTGCTAGGTTAGTAAGATGATACCAGAAACGTCACATAGCAATACCTGAATTGCTAAGTTAGTAAGATGATACCAGAAAAGTCACATAACAATTCCTAATCTGCTAAATTAGTAAGATGGTACCAGAAAAGACACATAGCAATACCTGAATTGCTAAATTAGTAATATGATACCAGAAAAGTCACATAGCAATACCTGAATTGCTAAATTAGTAATATGATACCAGAAAAGTCACATAACAATTCCTAATCTGCTAAATTAGTAAGATGGTACCAGAAAAGACACATAGCAATACCTGAATTGCTAAATTAGTAATATGATACCAGAAAAGTCACATAGCAATACCTGAATTGCTAAATTAGTAATATGATACCAGAAAAGTCATGTAGCAATACCTGAATTGCTAAGTTACTAAGATGATACCAGAAACCACACATCACAATTCCGGAATTGGTAAGTTAGTAAAACGATACCAGAAAAGTCACATAGCAATACCTGAAGTGCTAAGTTAGTAAGATCACATTTATTAATTTGCTTTGTAAGTTTGTGATTTTGCATTAGTTTTGCTATAACAAATGACAACTTGACCACAAATTACACAACAAAAGCCTTTATTTAAACAATGCATTGCAATTAAGTCAAAATAATGGTGGCTTGACTTTAAACAAAATAGTAGTTTTGTACATTTAAGAAAAATAGCCTTTATTTAAACTAAGGAAATCTGTTCTCAAATAAAAATGATGGCAGCTTGACATTAAACAGGAATAGCAGTTTTGTACATTTAACAAAAATAGCCTTTATTTAAACAAAAGATGTCTGTTCTCAAATCAAAATGACGGCAGCTTGGCTTTAAACAGAAATGCAGGTTTTTAAAATTTAGGTACAAAAGTCCTTATTTTAATAAATCAATTTTCTAGGTCAAAACAATGCCACCTTTGCTTTAAAATAACAAGTTTTATTAAATTTAACAAAAGTTTTTATTTAAACAATACAAATCTGTTTCTTAATCAAAATAATGCCACCTTTACTTTAAAACAAAAGTTTTTTTTTAATTGAAACACCTACTGCCACTTAAGAGTTCTGGAGACATCTTAATCATCATCGCTCATGGTCATTGCATCTTGTCTGAAAAACAAAAACAATGACAAGAACCATGATGTAATAATTGCACTAATTGTTTCTAAATGTTAAATGTTAGTGGATTACCGTTGCAGGAGCTGGACTAAGCTCCTAAAGTTGTCAATGGTCAACCGTAATACTTTGCATGATAGTAGCAACTGGGTGTTTTTCATCAAAGTACTGTTTATCTGAAAAAACAGCATTAGGTTATGTTACTGTTTTGGTCAGGATGCATGAAGTTATATGCAATAGTCTTCCTGTTAGTGTAGCACAAGCTAAAACCATGGGTTCCTTTAAATCAGAGCTAGATAAGATTTTGTCAACTGTGAGCTATTAGTTAAGTTATCCCCAAACAACCTTTGACGGGCTGAATAGCCCACACTTGTCTGTCGTTTTTTATGTTCTTATGTACTGTTCATAAGTATGAACAATTAAAGTGACAAAGCATACTTACGATTTGTGTCGTAATTTTCTGATTCCAATAACTGCTAAATTTCTCCCTCACCATGGCCTTTAGTGATTCAGGATATACAAGCCGTCTTCTACATCTTAATCTCTGAAATATAACACAGGCAGCATGTCTTTGATAATAACATACATGATTTCTATATATCAGACCTATTAAAAGAAAATTTCAAACCTCACCCTTCCATCTATGTCCTCAACATATTTCGGAAGTGGACTGAGAACCTGTCACAAGAATGTTAACAGAGATTATAATTTTTGTATAGGTAAGATACTGCAGTCAACAGAGATCAAGGTATTGGTGAGACTTACCTTTGGGCTATCTTCCTCTTCCTCGTCATCGTCCAAAACAAAGTTGAAATCAATGTTCTCTTCCTCCTCATTTTCACCACCTTCCTCATCTTTCTCCATTTCCTCTAGATCTTCTTCCTCATTTTCACCACCTTCCTCATCATCTTTCTCCATTTCCTCTAGATCTTCCTCATTTTCACCACCTTCCTCCTCATCATTCTCCATTTCCTCTAGATCTTCCTCCCCTTCTCCCTCTTCTTGTGTCACCTCAACCACTTCTTCCCCAAAATCAACAGGTATGTAGACAATACTATCTGGAAAGAAACATTATGTTAGTGTCATGATTACTATTTGTACTTTAATCTGTAGCTGACAACTACCTGTTTCTTGCTGAGGTTCACATGCAGGGTCTTCCTCCAAAATGTGACTGGGCAGTAGGACTGGCGAAACACCAACTGCCCCCTCCTGGTCATCGTCATCAGAAGACAACACCTGGGGTCTCAGCCTCTTGTAAGGTGTACTGGTTTTCAATGCCTTACTTTTACCAATACCTAAGGCCTCATTCACAAAAGCACGACCCCGTTGCAGATCGTTCACTTCCAGTTCGGCGACATAAAACTTATCTGCTGTTGTAAGACTGTGACACATAATTTGGGCCACTAGTCTGCGCTGGTCATCAGGTAGGTTTCTCTGTGCCTGCAGACAAGATACATGATCTGATGACTAGCGCTAGAGAAGTTAGTAAGATGAAACCAGAACACAAATTTTCAATCAGAAATCACTTAGTAGGACGAAGCCAGAAAAATATGTTGCAAATCCGGAATTGCTAAGTTAGCAAGATGAAGCCAGAAAACAAAAACATCAAATCAGAAATTGCTAAGTAACTAGGACAAAGCCAGATAAATCATGTCGCAAATCCGGGATCGCTAAGTTAATAAGACAAAACCAGATAAGACATGTCGCAAATCCGGAATTGCTAAGTTAATAAGACAAAACCAGAAAAGACATGTTGCAGATCCAGAATTGCTAAGTTAAGACAAAACCAGAAAAGATGTCATAAATTAATAATCTATCATACACTAAGCACATCACTATTGCTTTAAATTTAGACTTACACAGGTCGCAACGGCAGAGCGAATCTCTGTGACGCTGAAGCCCCTGCACATCCCACAATCCAGGCATGTTTTTCTCACAAGCTCGCAGAGCTTTTTTAGTGGCTCTCCGGAGGAGGAAAAGAAAAATGTCCCTGGATTGTGGTGGTATCCTGATAGTCTTCGTCTCATTTGCACAAACTGCTGCATCCACAAGTACTCCCTGTTGTTGAGGGCAATTTTTGCCCTCCCGAATGATCCAGACGTCTTGTGGCTGGACACCTTTAAGAATGCAACAATGTGTTACTCAGCATGGAGGCTCCCTGGGTGCCGCTAAAGGTGGCTGCCCTTTGCAGACAGCTTGCGCTACAAAGAACAAGGCAATAAAGGATATATTATTATTATTATCATTATTGAAAACCAAGCAGGTCAATTCACAACTTAACTATCCCAAAGCACATTACATTGGTGTGTCACGATCTAATAATCAGTACAATATCAATTTTTTGGTACTCACGTTGATGACATATAGATTATCTATCTCCTGGCACTCATTAAATTCAGTTAGTGTGAGGTTTACGAGCACACTCACACGGTGCCCAGTACAGATAAATATATACGTTGCCAGTGCGCCTATTGCCTCGTTTCTTGTGTTTATGCAACTGGGGTCTTCAGATAGTTCATCTGTGAGCAAAACATATTAAGGCATTTACAAGACTTTTTCAAGAATCCTTATGCATTACAACTACATTTTTTTAAAAAGTGATCAGTGGTCATTGTTAACAAGCCACAGCACACAGTGCACACCAAAATGTATCCTCTGCATTTAACAAATATGTGACATCGTGACATTGCAGGGGGCAGCTAATTCAGCAAATGTAGCCCCCCACTACCAGAAATTATGCAGTTGAGATTTCCACATTTCAGCAATTTGCATTTCTTACCAAGAAATTCTGGAATTCGGCCCCGTAGTGTCGTGATTAGCTCACGCAGGTCGTTTCTGGTAGGCATCTTCCTTGTTTTGAGCTCTTTAACATGTTGCCGGTGCCCTACTATCTTTTTTGCTAGGGAATGTTTCTGCATTTTTAAATGCCTCAACAGACCCTCTAAAATTTTTTGGCCAAGCCGTACAGAGCTTGGCCGTCTCTCAATTAGAAATTCAAAAAACTTGCAAACGGAAATGAGATAATTTTTGCAGGTCGTGACTTTAAATTTTTCTGTCAAAACCTTCACCCAATCATTTAATTTGCTTGGTTCATTCAGGAATTTCAAGTGAGCAGGTGCTGTGTCAGATGAAGAGCCCCACATAAACTGAATGAAGCTCTTTATGTAACCCAGTTCCTGCTTCTTGTTTTCACCTTTTTTCTTGTCGGCACCAACACGAAATAGGGACTCCTGAAAATCTGGAAGTATTTTATCTATAAGAAAGGAACACAATTAGCCATCTGTAATGTGGCTATTTATAATGTGAATAGCAATCTTCGGGTGACAGCGGTACTACATGACCATAATGCAGGTAAAACAAAGGTGACCAGTTTAACCTAATTTTAAAAGCTTTAACCATTTCAGGCTCAAATTGAGTTTTTGTTGCTAAAGGACAACCAAGACCTGCAGTGGTACTTTTTAGTAAAAAAAAACTAATAAAATATGTATGTGAGGTAATAAGGTAGTTAGTTTTTAACTGTTGCAAATCAGCAACGCCTGCCTTGAGAAGGTTAAAATTCCCAACAATGGACGTTTTGAAAAGAATTACATTATGTATATAGTCAACATTTCTTTTAACATTTCTGTAAGATATAGTTATGAAATAAAATACACAAGAAAAATACTAGGCATTGTCAACAATGCCGTCAACTACAGAAGTTTAAAATAACTGCATAATATAAATATTATACTTATTATTATACTTACCAATAAAGAAGAGCTTATGTGTTGCTTGGCTGGGGCCTGATTTGTCCAAATTCTCCCCTTCAAATTCATCAAGGCGGGATTGAAGCTCTGTGACTTGGCGCTTCAATTCCTCAATCTCGCTGTCTCTCTTATTATTTTCCCCTCTATGCTTCATGACTGCTTTTTTTGCAGCAGCACATTTGGCTTCATGAAGCATAGTCTTAAGATCGGCACCACTCTTGCCATGAATGATTTCTAGGTGCTTGTCTAGCCGAATCAACTTTTTCGAAACACAACCAGGTATTGGGCAGTCCACTGCACCAGAATACCGGCCTGTCTTACAAGAAACGAGGAGCCTTCGCTCCTCGTTGCTTGTAATGTTATGCACATCCCTCAAATGTACTGTCACATTCATATAGTGCACTTGACACAGTGGGCAAGGCAGCCTTTTACGAACCATGTTGCATCCTTTGAAAAAATAAAAATGCAATTACATAGATAGATTGATAGATACTTACCTTATCGTAAATAAATATAGACAAAAGGAAAGAAACCGTAAAACACATATCACAGTTCCAAAGTTGCTAAGGTTTCTATAATGATACCAGAAAACACACGACACAGTTGCAAAGCTGCTACATTAGTAAGATGATACCAGAAAACACATCACAATTCCTGAATTGCTAGGTTTGTATAATGATACCAGAAAACACATCACACTTCCAAGGTTGCTAAGTTAGTAAGATACAACAGAAAAGACACATCGCGATTCCAGAATTGCTAAGTTAGTAAGATGACACCGGAAAACATACATCGCAATTCCATAATTGCTAGGTTAGTGGAATGAAACCAGAAAACACACATCACAGTTCTAAAGTTGCTAAGTTTGTATAATGATACCAGAAAACACACATCACACTTCCAAGGTTGTTAAGTTAGTATGATACACCAGAAAAGACACATCGCGATTCCAGAATTGCTAAGTTAGTAAGATGACACCGGAAAACATACATCGCAATTCTAAAATTGCTAAGTTTGTATAATGATACTAGAAAACACACAACAGAATTCCTGATTTGCTACGTCAGTAAGATGACACCAGGAAACACACATTGCAATTCCTGTATTGCTAAGTTAGTAAGATGACACCGGAAAAGACACTTCACAATTCCGAAATTAAAATAAGATAAACATAAAATAAGTACAGAAGTTGTTCAGCTCAACTAGAGAAATTATATAACTATACATAAAGTGCATTCGCAAGAAAAGTCAAAAGACTGAAGTTATAAATTAAGTGTACAATCTTATGGCAGTAGGGAAGACTAATTTTTTTTCTAAATAATTAAACATATTCATGTTTTTCAAGATGAATCATCATATCCACAAACTACACAGCAAACCGAATAACTACTTACCAAAAATGATCAGAAATGCAATTCCGGAAAATGATTTGTATTCCCCTGATGATCCGCTGTTCCACAAAGTAACACGCTGCAAGTCTGAAGAGTTCTGAGCAGCCTGAGAGTGAGCAAAGCCTTTTATACTGCCCCACCCACTGTGCTGATTGACACAGATTCGCCCCAATGAATGCTCTCAGTTTATAAAATGAAATATTTTATGCATGTTTAAATGTCCCCTTTAACAAAAAAAAATTATAATTATTTTTAAAGTAATTTGTTACATTTATTTTAATTAATTATACATGGAAAAAATTACACGTCACAGTTCTGAAGTTGCTAAGTTAGTAAGATGACACCAGAGAAGACACGTCGCAATTCCAGAATTGCCAGGTTAGTAAGATGATACCAGAAAAGTCACATCGCAATTCCTAAAGTGCTAAGTTAGTAAGATGATACCAGAAAAGTGACGTCACAATACCTGAAGTGCTAAGTTAGTAGGATGATACCAGAAAAGTCACATAACAATTCCTAATCTGCTATGTTAGTAAGATGATACCAGAAACCACACATCACAATTCCAAAACTACTAAGTTAGTCTAATGAACCCATGAGGTACTTCGCAATTCCGAAATTAAAATAAGATAAACATAAAATAAGTACAGAAGTTGTTCAGCTCAACTAGAGAAATTATATAAAGTTCTATACATAAAGTGCATTCGCAAGAAAAGTCAAAAGACTGAAGTTATAAATTAAGTGTACAATCTTATGGCAGTTGGGAAGACTATTTAATTTTTTTTCTAAACAATTAAACATATTCATGTTTTTCAAGATAAATCATCATATCCACAAACTACACAGCAAACCGAATAACTACTTACCAAAAATGATCAGAAATGCAATTCCGGAAAATGATTTGTATTCCCCTGATGATCCGCTGTTCCACAAAGTAACACGCTGCAAGTCTGAAGAGTTCTGAGCAGCCTGAGAGTGAGCAAAGCCTTTTATACTGCCCCACCCACTGTGCTGATTGACACAGATTCACCCCAATGAATGCTCTCAGTTTATAAAATGAAATATTTTATGCATGTTTAAATGTCCCCTTTAACAAAAAAAATTATAACTATTTTTAAAGTAATTTGTTACATTTATTTTAATTAATTATACATGGAAAAAATTACACGTCACAGTTCTGAAGTTGCTAAGTTAGTAAGATGACACCAGAGAAGACACGTCGCAATTCAAGAATTGCCAGGTTAGTAAGATGATACCAGAAAAGTCACATCGCAATTCCTAAGGTGCTAAGTTAGTAAGATGATACCAGAAAAGTCACATCACAATTCTGTAATTGCTACGTTAGTAATATGACACCAGAAAAGTCACATCGCAATTCCTACAGTGCTAAGTTAGTAAGATGATACCAGAAAAGTGACGTCACAATACCTGAAGTGCTAAGTTAGTAGGATGATACCAGAAAAGTCACATAACAATTCATAATCTGCTATGTTAGTAAGATGATACCAGAAACCACACATCACAATTCCAAAATTGCTACGTTAGTCTAATGAACCCATAAGAGGTACGTCGCAGTTCCAAAGTTGCTAAGTTGGTAAGATGATACCAGAAAGACACTTCGCAATTCCAAAATGTGTCAGTCACTAATTTTCACACTTTGTGAATTTTGCACTATTTTTGAACTTTATCACCACAAAGGTCTGACAGGGCATTACTAACATTTCAGGAAATATTACAAAAAAAAATTTAAGTGTAATTGTGGAAGTGCACGGTCAGTTGATGGTCACAATATTAAATTATGGTTTTGTTAATGATTTATTCGTAATATGTAAATCAATTTATAGACTTTAGGTATTCATTGGGCGAAAATCTGTCACGTGAGTGGGTGGTTCAGTATAAAAGTCTTGGTACTTTTTCACCTCACAACAACATCAAAAAGCTGGCTGCAAGCTTTATTGTTCAAAGCATTATTTGGTAAGTAATGTAAAAAAAAATTAGTAGAATTTAGCAGTTTTAATCAATCTCACTGTTTATTTGTGAGTGAAATGCTTAGACTAAAATGTTTAAATGTAAGCGAGATGCTGTGCCCGTCTAATACGGTGACTGAGAAACATTTGGTAGGCTAATGAAGATCAGAAACGTGAAGCGGCATATTAATGTGATTGCATTTGACTTGCAATCAAGTCTATTGATGTTTTTCCAATGCTTGGAAACTTCTAGAAGGTTCTTGCTGTAATTAAAAAATGCTATGAAACTTCACGCTAGATAACGCAATTCTGGAGATGCTATAACGAAACTCCGGCAGTGCTATGAAGCTTGAAGCTAGATGACGGAATCCTGGAAATGCTTAGAAACTTCTAGAAGGTTCTTGACGTAATTCAGAAATGCTATAAAGCTTCACGCTAGATTACGCAATTCTGGAAATGCTATAACGAAATTCTGACAGTGCTATGAAGCTAAAAGCTAGAAAGCTAGATAATGCAATTCCGGGAATGCTAAGAGACTTTATGGTGGCTTGTCTTCTGTAGTGTCATATATTGCAATGGATGAGATAGGAAAGCCTAACTTTAATCTTTTCCAGGATAATCATCATCATGGCAAGGGCAACCAGTAAAATTTACAAACAAGGAAAAGAAAATGCGTCTGCGCAGAACTGCAAAAATGAAGAGCGTGAAGTAAGTAATCATAATTTGTCACTGATAGATACACAGGTAAAACTAAAAACATATATTAAACACAATACCTTGAGAATATCTGTGAGATTATGAAAATGCAAGCTGGTGAGGCATTGTACACAAACACACGCACAAACATGCATATATATATATATCAATGTGTATGGTGTTATGAAAGATATGTTTCTTCTGATTCATTAAAGGCAGCAGTTGAAAAACTAAATTACATCCTTACCGAAATTTGCCTTGACATGTGGACTCGCCCAATTCCTGAGGACATTGTAAGAACACTTTCATGTAATTTCATTGGTTGTTCAAAATTAAAAAGGTTAAACTGATTTAATGCTTACTTTTCAGCTCCGTCATTATACGAAAGGCTATCCTCATCTGCTAGCTGCAATGAAAGAGGTGAAGCTAAACCTGCGCGATATCTCTTATTATATGAAGAAGATAGAAAAGTAAGTTAAGACATTGAAAAACTGAATGTGCTACTGCAACTACTATTACTTTATGTTATGGTTGCTGTCGCTGGTGATTGATGTTTGTCTGCTGTCTGTTTAAATTTCAGGCATAAGGATGCATTGGCGCCGACTGCTCCAGTCCATCCAAATTAGATTTAATGAAGATGCTGTTAAGTGTAATAAAAGGTTGTTAAGTTAAATCAGTGTCTGACTTCTTTGTTTTGCATATTGGTCACTAGACAATTCATAGTGTCTTACCGGTTTGTAATAATCAAATGAACCCATAAAAGGTACATCGCAATTCTGAAGTTAAGTTAGTGAAAAGGACACGTCGCAATTCCGAAGTTGCTAAGTTAGTGAAATGACACCAGAAAACGTCAATTCCGGACTTGCTAAGTTAGTAAGATGATACCAGAAAAGTCACATAACAATTCCTAATCTGCTAGGTTAGTAAGATGTTGCCATCGCAATTCCTAAAGTGCTACGTTAGTAAGATGATACCAGAAAAGTCACATAACAATCCCTAATCTGCTACGTTAGTAAGATGATACCAGAAAACACATGTCGCAATTCCGGGTTTGTAACTTAGTGCTACGTTAGTACGATGATACCAGAAACCACACATCGCAATTACGGAATCGCTAAGTTAGTAAGATGATAGCAGAAAAGTCACATAACAATACCTGAATTGCTAACTTAGTAAGACGATACCAGAAAACACACGTCACAATTTCGAAGTTGCTAAGTTAGTCAAACCGGAAAACACATGTTTCCAGAAATATCACTAACAAAGTTGGTTTTGTAATATTAAAAACATTGTAGAAATTTTTTGGTCAGGTCTGCACTAATGATGCTGCACGTGCTTCATCAGACATCCGTCTAGTATGTCTCCACCGAGTTTCAGACCTGCAGCTCGTACGGCTGGGCCGTTACGGCCCCTCATGTTCGTTTGCGGCCTACTCGCTCATATGTCCCCATTGACTTGCATTGCCCAACTTAGCAAATTCTACGGCCCACTATAGCTCTTTGGTAAGTGCTGCGTTCATGAGGATAGGCACACTTATTCATACGTATAACTAGTTTGTGAAGGCCGAATTTCAGACACCTAGCTCGTACGGCTCAGCCGTGACGCCCCCACATGTTAGTTTGAGGCCTAGTGAAAAAAGTGCAGCCACTAATGATAAAATATGCGTTGGTTTCAAATTAAGGAGGCATAATTTTAATGGACATGTATAGATTACATTTAGGAGCAGACTATCTAGTATCAGGAACACTTTTAATCATTTTCCTAAGTCACTGCTACCTGAACTTATGGCCTGTCTAATGAGAGGTGTGGTGTCTCCATTCACTTAACATTGCCGACAATAGCAAATTCAAGAGGTCACTGTAGGCCTTTCGTAAGGGTCACATTCATAAAACTTGGCAGACTTGATCCAGAGCTGATCTACTTTATGCGTGCCAAAGGTCAGATGTGTAGGTCATACGGGTCGGCCGTGGCGCCCCCTAATGTTAGTTTGAGGCCTAGTAAGACGGGAAAACACTTAGTACTTCCGACATTGCTACGTTAGTAAGATGATACCAGAAAAGTCACATAACAATTGCTAATCTGCTACGTTAGTAATAAGATACCAGAAAAGTCACATCGCAATCCCTAAAGTGCTACGTTAGTAAGATGATACCAGAAACCACACATCATGATTCCGGAATCGCTACGTTAGTAAGATGATACCAGAAACATCACGTCACAGTTCCGGAATCGCTAGATTAGTAAGATGATACCAGAAATGTCACATAACAATACCTGAACTGCTACGTTAGTCAGATGATACCAGAAATGTGACATAACAATACCTGAACTGCTAGGTTAGTGAGATGATACCAGAAATGTCACATAACAATACCTGAACTGCTAAGTTAGTAAGATGATAGCAGAAAAGTCACGTCACAATACCTGAAGCGCTAAGTTAGTAGGATGATACCAGAAATGTGACACATCAATACCTGAACCGCTAAGTTAGTAAGGTGATACCAGAAAAGTCACATAACAATACCTGAACTGCTACGTTAGTAAGATGATACCAGAAATGTCACGTCACAGTACCGGAATCGCTAGATTAGTAAGATGATACCAGAAATGTCACTTCGCAGTTCCGGGATTGCTAAGTTAGTAAGATGATACCAGAAAAGTCACATAACAATTGCTAATCTACTAAGTTAGTAAGATGATACCAGAAATGTGACATAACAATACCTGAACTGCTAAGTTAGTGAGATGATACCAGAAAAGACACATAACAATACCTGAACTGCTAAGTTAGTGAGATGATACCAGAAATGTCACATCACAGTTCCGACATTGCTAAGTTAGTGAGATGATACCAGAAATGTCACGTCACAATACCTGAATTGCTAAGTTAGTGAGATGATACCAGAAATGTCACATAACACTTCCTAAAGTGCCAAGTTAGTAAGATGATACCAGAAACGTCACATAGCAATACCTGAACTGCTAAGTTAGTAAGATGATACCAGAAACCACACATCACGAGTCCGGAATCGCTAAGTTAGTAAGATGATACCAGAAAAGTCACATAGCAATACCTGGAATGCTAAGTTAGTAAGATGATACCAGAAAAGTCACGTCACAGTACCGGAATTGCTAGATTAGTAAGATGATACCAGAAAAGTCACATAACAATTCCTACAGTGCTAAGTTAGTAAGATGGTACCAGAAATGTGACATAACAATACCTGAACTGCTACGTTAGTGAGATGATACAAGAAAAGTCACGTCACAGTACCGGAATCACTAGGTTAGTAAGATGATAACAGAAAAGTCACATAACAATCCGTAATATGCTAAGTTAGTAAGATGATACCTGAACTGCTAAGTTAGTGAGATGATACCAGAAATGTGACATAACGATACC
This sequence comes from Paramormyrops kingsleyae, assembly GCF_048594095.1. NCBI lineage: Eukaryota > Metazoa > Chordata > Actinopteri > Osteoglossiformes > Mormyridae > Paramormyrops > Paramormyrops kingsleyae. Next base: position 6,007 of record NW_027326306.1, on the reverse strand, counting down.
TGAACTGCTAAGTTAGTAAGATGATACCAGAAATGTGACATAACAATACCTGACCTGCTAAGTTAGTAAGATGATACCAGAAATGTCACATAACAATACCTGAACTGCTAAGTTAGTCAGATGATACCAGAAACCACACTACACAGTTCCGTTATTGCTAAGTTAGTAATATGATACAGTCAATCATCAACAAAGATCTTCCAGGCAGGCAGAGGCAGAACATGCACTCAAGGTCAAAAGCCTAGTGTTATCAAGTTAAGGAGGCACAATTTTAATAAACATGTATTGTGGTGATTGTACAGCAGACTGTCTAGTTTCAGGAACACTTTGGATCATCTCCCTAGGCCACTGCTACCTGTAGTTATGCCCTGTCAAAGGACTCCATTCACTTAACATTGCCTACCATGGCAAATTCAAAGGGCCACTGCGGGACTTTGGTAAGGGCCACAGTCTTCAGACTCGACACGGTCATTCCTGAAGGCGTCTAGTTTACGTGTGCCGAATTTCAGACCCATAGGTGGTACGGGTCAGTCGTAGGCCCCCCAGAAGTCCCCCTAGGCCATAAAGCGCATATCCGGAACCGCACGACGCATTTGTGGAAAGGTCACGAAAGGTCACCAAAAGTAAAGCCCATTGTTTGACATGAAGATCTGCTAATTAAGGTGATATCTATACATGAAATTAAAGGGCAGACTCTGTAGTTTTAGTAGCACTTTGAATGATGTTCCTAGGCCACTCCTAGCTGAAGTTATGGGCCTAGAAGTGACAGGTGGGGTGCCTCCATTGACTTAACATTGCCGACCTCACTGACTTTGAGGGCCTATAAAAACAGTTCTGTGAGGTCTACACCTTTGAAACTCTAGAGGTGTGGTCTTCAGTCTCCCATGTGTGTGCAGTAAAAAATCCAGACCTCTGGGTCGCACGGCCTAGGCCGCAGGTACCTTTTTGTACTTTGCAGCCTAGTGCTGAGGTCTAGACCGCTGATTCTCCAGTATGTGATATAGACCTCGGTGGGGCTCCACTGTGCCAAATCTCACGCTCCTAGCTCAAACGGGCGGGCCGTGAGACCACCAGACGCTAAAGGGTTAATAAAACCTGCCCCGTGTGGTCTAGACCTCCAAAATTCGGGTCACTGATGCAGGCCACCCTCCTCCGTCAGTATTCCAAATTTCAGACCTCTAGCTCTAAGTGAACTGCAGTTATGATCATTTTTCTAATGACGTCCCCTCCGAGCTTCGGCAGCCTTTCGACATGGGGTAGAGGGCCTAGGACCTTACCCCCATTTTTTGGCCCAGATGAGGCAAAATATCATCAACTTGTGCTCCTGCCGTATGTAGGGGGCATAATTCTAACGGACATATATGGAGGGACTTTGCGCCGCCGGCGTCCGGTGTCGGGAGAGCCTCGACCCGACCCCCTACGTCGCACCTCCGCCGAGATATCCGCTAATTGGCTCTAATATGGGGAGCGCTCATACGGCGCAGAGTGGTCCTCTTTGATGTTGGGAAACCCCTTCTACGGGCATCTTGGGGGCATAATTTTAACAGAGGTGTATGGATGGCCTTCTCTGGAGGGGCTCGTAGTCCACGGTGAACTTTGACCCGTCGTCCTTCGTCGCTGCTCCGCGGGGCCATTGCCTAATTGACGTCGATTGAAAACTTAATGACCCAGAAATGCGTCGTGACAATTCTGGAAACGGGATTACGCCTAACAGTTCCGGCATTGCCACATCTGATGGCACTCACCTGCTAATTTCAAATCAAGGAGGCATAATTTTAATGGACATGTATTGGGAGGATTGTACAGTACGCCGTCCAGTTTCATAAACATTTTGGATCATCTTCCTAGGTCACTGCTACGTGAAGTTATGGCCTGTCAAAGGCAGCCATTCACTTAACATTGCCTACATACTGAAATTTAAAAATTAACTGCGGGACACGGGTGCGAGCTACGGTCACGCAACTCGGCACAGTCGTTCCTGCGGGAACCTAGTTTTGCCGTGCCGAATTTCAGACCTCTAGCTCGTACAGCTTGGCCGTGACCCCCCGTGACGTTGTCTGAGAGGGGGAGTCGATCATCTGCTTCAAGATCTTCCGTCTAGGCAGATAAAGAAACAGTCTATTTTCAAATTAAGGAGGCACAATTTTAATAAACATGTATCGGGGTAATTGAAGGACAGACCGTCTACTTTCAGGAACACTTTGAACCATCTTCCTAGCTTCTACGGCCGTGCAGTTATGCCCCCTTAAGTTAGTTTGAGGCCTACACGGGCCTAAACAGCCTTGCCTACCATAGCAAATTCAAGAGGTCACTGTAGGCCTTTCGTAAAGGTCACATTCATAAAACTTGGCAGACTTGATCCAGAGCTGATCTAGTTAATGCATGCCAAAGGTCAGATGTGTAGGTCACACGGTTCGGCCGTGACGCCCCCTAATGTTAGTTTGAGGCCTAGTAAGACGGGAAAACACTTAGTACTTCCGACATTGCTAAGTTAGTAAGATGATACCAGAAATGTCACATAACAATACCTGAACTGCTAAGTTAGTGAGATGATACCAGAAATGTCACATAACAATACCTGAACTGCTAAGTTAGTAAGATGATACCAGAAATGTCACATAACAATACCTGAACCGCTAAGTTAGTCAGATGATACCAGAAATGTCACATACCAATACCTGAACTGCTAGGTTAGTCAGATGATACCAGAAACCACACATCACAATGCCATAATTGCTATGTTAGTAATATGATACCAGAAAAGTCACATCGCAATTCCTAAAGTGCTACGTTAGTGAGATGATACCAGAAAAGTCACATAACAATACCTGAACTGCTACGTTAGTCAGATGATACCAGAAATGTCACATAACAATACCTGAACTGCTATGTTAGTGAGATGATACCAGAAATGTCACATGACAATACCTGAACTGCTAAGTTAGTGAGATGATACCAGAAAAGTCACATAACAATACCTGAACTGCTAAGTTAGTCAGATGATACCAGAAACCACACAACACAGGTCCGGAATTGCTAAGTTAGTAATATGATACAGTCAATCATCAACAAAGATCTTCCAGGCAGGCAGAGGCAGAACATGCACTCAAGGTCAAAAGCCTAGTGTTATCAAGTTAAGGAGGCACAATTTTAATAAACATGTACTGGGGGGATTGTACAGCAGACTGTCTAGTTTCAGGAACACTTTGGATCATCTCCCTAGGCCACTGCTACCTGTAGTTATACCCTGTCAAAGGACTCCATTCACTTAACATTGCCTACCATGGCAAATTCAAAGGGCCACTGCGGGACTTTGGTAAGGGCCACAGTCTTCAGACTCGGCACGGTCATTCCTGAAGGCGTCTAGTTTAGCTGTGCCGAATTTCAGACCCATAGGTGGTACGGATCAGTCGTAGGCCCCCCAGAAGTCCCCCTAGGCCATAAAGCGCACATCCGGAACCGCACGACGCATTTGTGGAAAGGTCACGAAAGGTCACCAAAAGTAAAGCCCATTGTTTGACATGAAGATCTGCTAATTAAGGTGATATCTATACATGTAATTAAAGGGCAGACTCTGTAGTTTTAGTAGCACTTTGAATGGTGTTCCTAGGCCACTCCTAGCTGAAGTTATGGGCCTAGAAGTGACAGGTGGGGTGCCTCCATTGACTTAACATTGCCGACCTCACTGACTTTGAGGGCCTATAAAAACTGTTCTGTGAAGTCTACACCTTTGAAACTCTACAGTTGTGGTCTTCAGTCTCCCATGTGTGTGCAGTAAAAAATCCAGACCTCTGGCTCGCACGGCCTAGGCCGCAGGTACCTTTTTGTACTTTGCGGCCTAGTGCTGAGGTCTAGACCGCTGATTCTCCAGTATGTGATATAGACCTCCGTGGGGCTCCACTGTGCCACATCTCACGCTCCTAGCTCAAACGGGCCGGCCGTGAGACCACCAGACGCTAAAGGGTTAATAAAACCTGCCCCGTGTGGTCTAGACCTCCAAAATTCGGGTCACTGATGCAGGCCACCCTCCTCCGTCAGTATTCCAAATTTCAGACCTATAGCTCTAACAGAACTTCAGTTATGATCATTTTTCTAACGACGTCCCCTCCGAGCTTCGGCAGCCTTTCGACATGGGGTAGAGGGCCTAGGACCTTACCCCCATTTTTTGGCCCAGATGAGGCAAAATATCATCAACTTGTGCTCCTGCCGTATGTAGGGGGCATAATTCTAACGGACATGTATGGAGGGACTTTGCGCCGCCGACGTCCGGTGTCGGGAGAGCCTCGACCCGACCCCCTACGTCGCACCTCCGCCGAGATATCCGCTGATTGGCTCTAATATGGGGAGCGCTCATACGGCGCAGAGTCGTCCTCTTTGATGTTGGGAAACCCCTTCTAGGGGCATCTTGGGGGCATAATTTTAACAGAGGTATATGGAGGGCCTTCTCTGGAGGGGCTCGTAGCTCACGGCGAACTTTGACCCGTCGTCCTTCGTCGCTGCTCCGCAGAACCATTCCCTAATTGACGTTAATTGAAAAATCAATAACCCAGAAATGCGTCGTGACAATTCTGGAAACGGGATTACGCCTAACAGTTCCGGCATTGCCACATCTGATGGCACTCACCTGCTAATTGCAAATCGAGGAGGCATAATTTTAATGGACATGTATTGGCAGGATTGTACAGTACGCCGTCCAGTTTCAGAAACATCTTGGATCATCTTCCTAGGTCACTCCTACGTAAAGTTATGGCCTGTCAAAGCCGGCCATCCGCTTAACATTGCCTACGCACTAAAATTTAAAAATTGACTGTGGGACACGGGTGCGAGCTACGCTCACGGAACTCGGCACGGTCGTTCCTGCGGGTACCTAGTTTTGTCGTGCCGAATTTCAGACCTCTAGCTCGTACGGCTTGGCCGTGACCCCCCGTGACGTTGTCTGAGAGGGGGAGTCGATCATCTGCTTAAAGATCTTCCGTCTAGGCAGATAAAGAAACAGTCTATTTTCAAATTAAGGAGGCACAATTTTAATAAACATGTATAAGAGGAATTGAAGGTCAGACCGTCTACTTTCAGGAACACTTTGAAACATCTTCCTAGCTTCTACGGTCGTGCAGTTATGCCCCCTTAAGTTAGAGGCCTACACGGGCCTAAACAGCCTTGCCTACCATAGCAAATTCAAGAGGTCACTGTAGGCCTTTCGTAAGGGTCACAGTCATAAAACTTGGCAGACTTGTTCCTGAGCTGATCTAGTTTATGCATGCCAAAGGTCAGACGTGTAGGTCACACGGTTCGGCCGTGACGCCCCCTAATGTTAGTTTGAGGCCTAGTAAGACGGGAAAACACTTAGTACTTCCGACATTGCTAAGTTAGTAAGATGATACCAGAAACCACACATCACGGTTCCGAAATCACTAAGCTTGTTAGATGATACCAGAAAAGTCACATAACAATTCCGAATCTACTAAGTTAGTAAGATGGTACCAGAAAAGTCACATAACAATTCCCAATCTACTAAGTTAGTAAGATGGTACCAGAAAAGTCACATAACAATTACTAATCTGCTAAGTTAGTAAGATGATATCAGAAAACACACATCACAATGCCGTAATTGCTAAGTTAGTAATATGATACCAGACAAGTCACATCGCAATTCCTAAAGTGCTAAGTTTGTAAGATGACACCAGAAAAGTCACGTCACAATACCTGAATTGCTAAGTTAGTCAGATGATACCAGAAAAGTCACATAACAATACCTGAACTGCTACGTTAGTAAGATGATACCAGAAATGTCACATAACAATACCTGAACCGCTAAGTTAGTAAGATGATACCAGAAACGTCACATAACAATACCTGAACGGCTAAGTTAGTCAGATGATACCAGAAATGTCACATAACAATATCTGAACCGCTAAGTTAGTGAGATGATACCAGAAATGTCACATAACAATACCTGAACCGCTAAATTAGTCAGATGATACCAGAAATGTCACATAACAATACCTGA
>NW_027326305.1:0-25250 GCF_048594095.1 Paramormyrops kingsleyae | reverse complement strand
GACCACCCTCCCCTATTATTGTCCCAAATTTCAGTCCTCTAGCTCAAAGGGAACTGCAGTTATGAGCTGATTTCCAAGAGAGGCCCCTCTCGGCTGCAGCAAGCTTTCAGTATGGGGTTGTGGGTCTAGGCACACACAGGCATTTTTTGGCCAGACAGAGGAAATTGCAGTCAAAATATGCTCCTCCGATTTGAAAGCTAAATTAATCAATTAAAGAAGCATAATCGTCACAGACATGTTATGGGTGATTTACAGAGCAGATGGTCTAGTTTCAGGAACACTTTGAACCATCTTCCTAGGCCACTCCTACATGGAGTTATGGCCTGTCAAATGACAGGTGGGGTGCCTCCATTCACTTAACATTGGCGACCTCACTGACTTTGAGGGCCAATAAAATATGTTCTGTCATATCTAGAGTCATGAAACTTGACACACTTGTCCAGAGACATATCTAGTTTATGCGTGCCAAATCTCAGGCCCCTAGCTCATACGGCTGCGCCGTGGCGCCCCCTGAAGGTAGTTTGAGGCCTAGTCAAAGAGATGCAGCCTCTCACATTTAAAGCCTGTTAGAATCTAATTAAGAAGGCATAATTTTAATGGACATGTATTGGGTGATTTAAAGAGCAGACTGTCTAGTCTCAGGAACATTTTGAATCATCTTCCTAGGCCACTCCTACACTTCAAATGACATACGCGGTGCCTCCATTCACTTAACATTGCCGACCTCGCTGAATCTGAGGGTCGATTAAAACTGTTCTGTAAGAGCTGCGTTCTGGAAACTCGGCACGCTTGTCCGGACGCAAGTCGAGTTTACGCGTGCCGAATTTCAGAATCCTAGCTCGTAGGGCTCCGCCGTGACGCCCCCTCATGTTTGTTTGAGGCCTAGTCAGCCCTCAGGCCTGTGAACCTAGAATGAGGTAGTCCGTAATGCCTATATAGGGGATGCGGCTTGAGCGCCTAAAAGGGATTTAAATGTAAACGTACATGACCCCCAAACGTGTTCTGTATGTGCTGCTTTCTTGAAACTTGGCAGGTCAATTCATACTTATATCGAGTATGAGCACGCCGAATTTCAGAGCCCTAGCTCGTACGGTTCGGCCGTAGCGGCTGGTCAGCTTCGTTTGAGGCCTAGTTTTTAATGTCTCCATTGACTTAACATTGCCTATGTTAGCAAATTTAAAGGTCCACTGCGGCTCAGTGGTAAGGGCTGCGCTAATGAAACTTGGCACACTTATTCATACCAGTAAGTAGTTTATCTGTGTGAAATTTCAAGCCCCTAGCCCACACGGTTCAGCTGCAGGACCCCCTCAGGTTACCCGCCACTTTAGCGCTTAAAAGCGATTTAAAATGTATACCTACATGGGCCCCACACATGTTCTGTAACTGCTGCATTCTTGAAACTTGGCAAACTTGTCCGGACATACGTCCAGTTTATGCGTGCCGAATCTCAGACCCCTAGCTCGTAGGGCTCTGCTGTGATGCCCCCTCATGTTTGTTTGAGGCCTAGTCAGCCATCAGGCCTGTGAACCTAGAATGAGGTGGTCCGTAATGCCTATATAGGGGATGCGATTTTAGAGTCCAATACGAGACAGTCCGTAATACCTATCTATAAGATGTGCCCCTGCCCAGCCTGCCCCTATTGGTGATAACACAGGTACTGCAGCTTGAGCAATAAAGTCCGTAATATATATATATATCTCTATAGTATGATAGTCCATGATACGTATATGATCTGGCTTTACTACCCATACTGAGCATTAGGTCAGCCTGCCCCCACTGGTGAACACATAGGTACTGCAGCTTGAGCAATAAAGTCCGTAACATACACTCACCTAAAGGATTATTAGGAACACCATACTAATACGGTGTTTGACCCCCTTTCGCCTTCAGAACTGCCTTAATTCTACGTGGCATTGATTCAACAAGGTGCTGAAAGCATTCTTTAGAAATGTTGGCCCATATTGATAGGATAGCATCTTGCAGTTGATGGAGATTTGTGGGATGCACATCCAGGGCACGAAGCTCCCGTTCCACCACATCCCAAAGATGCTCTATTGGGTTGAGATCTGGTGACTGTGGGGGCCATTTTAGTACAGTGAACTCATTGTCATGTTCAAGAAACCAATTTGAAATGATTCGAGCTTTGTGACATGGTGCATTATCCTGCTGGAAGTAGCCATCAGAGGATGGGTACATGGTGGTCATAAAGGGATGGACATGGTCAGAAACAATGCTCAGGTAGGCCGTGGCATTTAAACGATGCCCAATTGGCACTAAGGGGCCTAAAGTGTGCCAAGAAAACATCCCCCACACCATTACACCACCACCACCAGCCTGCACAGTGGTAACAAGGCATGATGGATCCATGTTCTCATTCTGTTTACGCCAAATTCTGACTCTACCATTTGAATGTCTCAACAGAAATCGAGATTCATCAAACCAGGCAACATTTTTCCAGTCTTCAACTGTCCAATTTTGGTGAGCTCGTGCAAATTGTAGCCTCTTTTTCCTATTTGTAGTGGAGATGAGTGGTACCCGGTGGGGTCTTCTGCTGTTGTAGCCCATCCGCCTCAAGGTTGTGCGTGTTGTGGCTTCACAAATGCTTTGCTGCATACCTCGGTTGTAACGAGTGGTTATTTCAGTCAAAGTTGCTCTTCTATCAGCTTGAATCAGTCGGCCCATTCTCCTCTGACCTCTAGCATCAACGAGGCATTTTCGCCCACAGGGCTGCCGCATACTGGATGTTTTTCCCTTTGCACACCATTCTTTGTAAACCCTAGAAATGGTTGTGCGTGAAAATCCCAGTAACTGAGCAGATTGTGAAATACTCAGACCGGCCCGTCTGGCACCAACAACCATGCCACGCTCAAAATTGCTTAAATCACCTTTCTTTCCCATTCTGACATTCAGATTGGAGTTCAGGAGATTGTCTTGACCAGGACCACACCCCTAAATGCATTGAAGCAACTGACATGTGATTGGTTGATTATATAATTGCATTAATGAGAAATTGAACAGGTGTTCCTAATAATCCTTTAGGTGAGTGTATATATATCTCTATACTATGATAGTCCATGATACGTATAGGATCTGGCTTTACTAGCCTGCCCCCACTGGTGAAGACAGGTACTGCAGCTTGAGCGATAAAGTCCGTAACATATATATCTCTAAAGTATGATAGTCAATGATACGTATAGGTCCTGGCTTTACTAGCCTGCCCCCACTGGTGAAGACAGGTACTACAGCTTGAGCGATAAAGTCCGTAACATATATATATCTCTATAGTATGATAGTCCATGATACGTATAGGATCTGGCTTTACTACCCATACTGAGCATTAGGTCAGCCTGCCCCCACTGGTGAAGACACAGGTACTGCAGCTTGAGCGATAAAGTCCATAACATATATATATCTCTATAGTATGATAGTCCATGATACGTTTAGGATCTGGCTTTACTACCCATACTGAGCATTAGGTCAGCCTGCCCCCACTGGTGAAGACACAGGTACTGCAGCTTGGGCATTAAAGTCTGTAATATATATATATCTCTATACTATGATAGTCCATGATACATATAGGATCTGGCTTTCCTACCCAAACTGAGCATTAGGTCAGCCTGCCCCCACTGGTGAAGACACAGATACTGCAGCTTGAGCGATAAAGTCCATAACATATATATATCTCTATACTATGATAGTCCATGATACGTGTAGGATCTGGTTTTTCTACCTCTAACTGAGCATTAGGTCAGCCTGCCCCCACTGGTGAAGACACAGATACTGCAGCTTGAGCGATAAAGTCCGTAACATATATACATCTCTATAGTATGATAGTCCATGATACGTATAGGACCTGGCTTTCCTACCCAAACTGAGCATTAGGTCAGCCTGCCCCCACTGGTGAAGACATAGGTGCTGCAGCTTGAGCGATAAAGTCCATAACATATATATATCTCTATAGTATGATAGTCCATGATACGTATAGGATCTGGCTTTACTACCCATACTGAGCATTAGGTCAGCCTGCCCCCACTGGTAAAGACATAGGTACTGCAGCTTGAGCGATAAAGTCCATAACATATATATATCTCTATAGTATGATAGTCCATGATACGTATATGATCTGGCTTTCCTACCCATACTGAGCATTAGGTCAGCCTGCCCCCACTGGTGAAGACATAGGTACTGCAGCTTGAGCAATAAAGTCTGTAATATATATATATCTCTATTGTATGATAGTCCATGATAAGTATATGATCCGGCTTTACTGCCACAATTATATAATCCGGCTTTACTACCTATGTCATAGGGAACAATAGGTAAGTCTGCCCTCTTTTGGTGAAGACACAGGTACTGCAGCTTGAGCAATATAGTCCGTAATATATATATATATATCTCTGTAGTATGATAGTCCATGATACGTATATGATCTGGCTTTCCTACCCAAACTGAGCATTAGGTCAGCCTGCCCCCACTGGTGAAGACATAGGTACTGCAGCTTGAGCAATAAAGTCCGTAACATATATATATCTTTATTGTATGATAGTCCATGATAAGTATATGATCCGGCTTTACTGCCACAATTATATAATCCGGCCTTACTAACTATGTCATAGGGAACAATAGGTAAGTCTGCCCTCTGTTGGTGAAGACACAGGTACTGCAGCTTGAGCAATATAGTCCGTAATATATATATATATATCTCTATAGTATGATAGTCCATGATACGTATAGGATCTGGCTTTCCTACCCAAACTGAGCATTAGGTCGGCCTGCCCCCACTGGTGAAGACATAGGTACTGCAGCTTGAGCAATAAAGTTCGTAACATATATATATCTCTATAGTATGATAGTCCATGATACGTATATGATCTGGCTTTCCTACCCATACTGAGCATTAGGTCAGCCTGCCCCCACTGGTGAAGACATAGGTACTGCAGCTTGAGCAATAAAGTCCGTAACATATATATATCTTTATTGTATGATAGTCCATGATAAGTATATGATCCGGCTTTACTGCCACAATTATATAATCCGGCCTTACTAACTATGTCATAGGGAACAATAGGTAAGTCTGCCCTCTGTTGGTGAAGACACAGGTACTGCAGCTTGAGCAATATAGTCCGTAATATATATATATATATCTCTATAGTATGATAGTCCATGATACGTATATGATCTGGCTTTCCTACCCATACTGAGCATTAGGTCAGCCTGCCCCCACTGGTGAAGACATAGGTACTGCAGCTTGAGCAATAAAGTCCGTAACATATATATATCTTTATTGTATGATAGTCCATGATAAGTATATGATCCGGCTTTACTGCCACAATTATATAATCCGGCCTTACTAACTATGTCATAGGGAACAATAGGTAAGTCTGCCCTCTGTTGGTGAAGACACAGGTACTGCAGCTTGAGCAATATAGTCCGTAATATATATATATATATCTCTATAGTATGATAGGCCATGATACGTATATGATCTGGCTTTCCTACCCATACTGAGCATTAGGTCAGCCTGCCCCCACTGGTGAAGACATAGGTACTGCAGCTTGAGCAATAAAGTCCGTAACATATATATATCTTTATTGTATGATAGTCCATGATAAGTATATGATCCGGCTTTACTGCCACAATTATATAATCCGGCCTTACTAACTATGTCATAGGGAACAATAGGTAAGTCTGCCCTCTGTTGGTGAAGACACAGGTACTGCAGGTTGAGCAATATAGTCCGTAATATATATATATATATCTCTATAGTATGATAGTCCATGATACGTATAGGATCTGGCTTTCCTACCCAAACTGAGCATTAGGTCGGCCTGCCCCCACTGGTGAAGACATAGGTACTGCAGCTTGAGCAATAAAGTTCGTAACATATATATATCTCTATAGTATGATAGTCCATGATACGTATAGGATCTGGCTTTACTACCCATACTGAGCATTAGGTCAGCCTGCCCCCACTGGTGAAGACATAGGTACTGCAGCTTGAGCAATAAAGTCTGTAATATATATATATCTTTATTGTATGATAGTCCATGATAAGTATATGATCCGGCTTTACTGCCACAATTATATAATCCGGCCTTACTAACTATGTCATAGGGAACAATAGGTAAGTCTGCCCTCTGTTGGTGAAGACACAGGTACTGCAGCTTGAGCAATATAGTCCGTAATATATATATATATCTCTGTAGTATGATAGTCCATGATACGTATATGATCTGGCTTTCCTACGCATAATGAGCATTAGGTCAGCCTGCCCCCACTGGTGAAGACATAGGTACTGCAGCTTGAGCGATAAAGTCCGTAACATATGTATATCTCTATAGTATGATAGTCCATGATACGTATATGATCTGGCTTTCCTACGCATAATGAGCATTAGGTCAGCCTGCCCCCACTGGTGAAGACATAGGTACTGCAGCTTGAGCAATAAAGTCTGTAATATATATATATCTTTATTGTATGATAGTCCATGATAAGTATATGATCCGGCTTTACTGCCACAATTATATAATCCGGCCGTACTAACTATGTCATAGGGAACAATAGGTAAGTCTGCCCTCTGTTGGTGAAGACACAGGTACTGCAGCTTGAGCAATATAGTCCGTAATATATATATATCTCTGTAGTATGGTAGTCCATGATACGTATATGATCTGGCTTTCCTACCCAAACTGAGCATTAGGTCATCCTGCCCCCACTGGTGAAGACATAGGTACTGCAGCTTGAACAATAAAGTGCGCAATATATATCATTTATTACGGCCTCCATATGTATAACTAAATGCTAAAAAGTTAGCGACATCGAATAAAGATAATAGACAATAAAGATTAAAAACAAAAAAATAAATGCACAAATACATCTGGCTATGCCTGCATACATGCATATGTAATGTACAGACATAAAAAACACAACATACTTAAAACAGTTGATCAAAAAACACTTTTGGTCATGTAAAACGAGCTGTCACTTTTTTGACAGCTATAACACTAAGTATAATGACTACTGTGGTAGTCCACGATAAATACAGGATCCGGCCTTACTACCATACCTATATAATCCGGCTTTACTGCCTATACCATAGAGACCAATAGCTCAGTCTGCCCTCTGTTGGTGAAGACAAAGGTACTGCAGCTTGAGCAATAAAGTGCGCAATATATATCATTTATTACGGCCTCCATATGTATAACTAAATGCTAAAAAGTTAGCGACATCGAATAAAGATAATAGACAATAAAGATTAAAAACAAAAAAATAAATGCACAAATACATCTGGCTATGCCTGCATACATGCATATGTAATGTACAGACATAAAAAACACAACATACTTAAAACAGTTGATCAAAAAACACTTTTGGTCATGTAAAACGAGCTGTCACTTTTTTGACAGCTATAACACTAAGTATAATGACTACTGTGGTAGTCCACGATAAATACAGGATCCGGCCTTACTACCATACCTATATAATCCGGCTTTACTGCCTATACCATAGAGACCAATAGCTCAGTCTGCCCTCTGTTGGTGAAGACAAAGGTACTGCAGCTTGAGCAATAAAGTGCGCAATATATATTACTTATTACGGCCTCCCTATGTATAACTAAATGATAAGATGTCACTTTTTTGACAGCTATAACACTAAGTATAATGACTACTGTGGTAGTCCATGATAAGTATACAATCCGGCTTTACTACCTATGCCATAGAGACCAATAGCTCAGTCTGCCCTCTGTTGGTCAAGACAAAGGTACTGCAGCTTGAGCAATAAAGTGCAGAATATATATTACTTATTACGGCCTCCCTATGTATAACTAAATGCTAAGATGTCACTTTTTTGACAGCTATAACACTAAGTATAATGACTACTGTGGTAGTCCATGATAAATACATAATCCGGCTTTACTACCTATGCCATAGAGACCAATAGCTCAGTCTGCCCTCTGTTGGTGAAGACAAAGGTACTGCAGCTTGAGCAATAAAGTGCACAATATATATTATTTATTACGGCCTCCCTAAGCATAACTAAATGATAAAACGTTAGCTACATCGATTAAAGATAATAGACAATAAAGATTAAAAACAAAAAAGTAAATGCACAAATACATCTGGCTATGCCTGCATACATATATATGTGATGTACAGACAGAAAAAAACACAATATACTTTAAAAACTTGATCAAAAAACAATTTTGGCCATGTAAAACGGGCTGTGACATTAGCCTATGTTAAGGTACTACAAACCTTATTACTGAATTATAGAAGCCGTAATATATATGTCTGAGATAGGCCTGAGATAATGAGACTTAGGTAATCCGTAATATATTTTTAAAAAATAAATACTGCCACCTGCAGTACAAAAACAGTTACTACGTAATAGGAATTACGTCCTTCTAATGAATTATAGGTATCCTGGCTTTTCGAACGTATGGGATTTTCCCATTGACGAGGCCAGGTTTCCTAAATTCAGGCCATAAAACTTAATACAGGCCAGGAAAAAAACCCGTCCCATACATTTTTTTTACAAAATGCGGAAAAAATAATAGGTATTCTGGACAGGCTCCTAACCCTAACCCTAACCCTAACCCTAACCCTAACCCTAATTAGTGCCCTGGCCCTAACCATAGCTAAATATTACGGCCTCCCTAACGGTCCAGGCCACCATACCTATAATTCCGGCCGTAATCCCTACTTTTCTAGGTTAGTGGCTGAAGTACCACCGTTTGACCACTTGATGTCACCCTAGGACAAGGAACTGAATCTTTATTATTAGTTACAGCTTCACTACCTTCACTACACTCAATCTATAGGTATTCTGGTTTAGGGTATCTGTAATATGATACAGGACTTCTGGCCGTGCATAATACCTATTCTAAAATCTGGCCTAGGGTTACCTTCTTTAACAAATGCGTAATAATGCTAGGGAACTGGGACGCAAAACGCCGAAATCTATATGGCCTCGGTCAGCCTACTTATGTATTCTGCAATTAAGAATAGGGAATTGGGATTTTCTGGTTACAGCTTCACTACCTTCACTACAGTGGATCCATAGGTGTTCTGGTTTAGGTTATCTGTAATATGATATAGGACTTCTGTCCGTACATAAAGCCTATTTTAAAATCTGGCCTAGGGTTAGCCTAATTATATAATCTGCAATTAAGAATAGGGAATTGGCAATAAATGATTACAGCTTTACTACCTTCACTACAATGGATCCGTAGGTGTTCTGGTTTAGGTTATCTGTAATATGATATAGGACTTCTGTACGTACATAATGCCTATTCTAAAATCTGGCCTAGGGTTAGCCTAATTATGTAATCTGCAATCAAGAATAGGGAATTGGCAATTAATGATTACAGCTTTACTACCTTCACTACAATGGATCCGTAGGTGTTCTGGTTTAGGTTATCTGTAATATGATATAGGACTTCTGTACGTACATAATGCCTATTCTAAAATCTGGCCTAGGGTTAGCCTAATTATGTAATCTGCAATCAAGAATAGGGAATTGGCAATTAATGATTACAGCTTTACTACCTTCACTACAATGGATCCTTAGGTGTTCTGGTTTAGGTTATCTGTAATATGATATAGGACTTCTGTACGTACATAATGCCTATTCTAAAATCTGGCCTAGGGTTAGCCTAATTATGTAATCTGCAATCAAGAATAGGGAATTGGCAATTAATGATTACAGCTTTACTACCTTCACTACACTGGATCCGTAGGTGTTCTGGTTTAGGTTATCTGTAATATGATACAGGACTTCTGGCTGAACATAATACCTATTCTAAAATCTGGCCTAGGGTTACCTTGTTTAAGAAATGCGTAACATTGCCTAGGGAACTGGGACGCAAAACGCCGAAATCTATATGGCCTAGGGTTACCATATTGATATAATCTGTAATAACTGTTATAACATCTGGCCTATGGTTACCATATTGATGTAATTGGTAATAACTGTTAGGACATCTGTCGCATCAGTACAAATATAACCTGGGCTAAGGTTAGCCTATTGATGCAATCCATAATAACTGTTAGGGAATCTGGCCTAGGGTTAGCCTATTGATGCAATACGTAATAACTGTTATGGAATCTGGCCTAGGGTTGCCATATTCATGCAATCCGTAATAACTCTTAGGGAATCCGGCCTAGGGTTAGCCTATTGATGCAATTCGTAATATCTGTTAGGAAATCTGGCCTAGGGTTAGCCTATTGATGCAATCCGTAATAACTGTTAGGATATCTGGCCTAGGGTTAGCCTATTGATGCAATCCGTAATAACTGTTACAATATCTGTTGCATGTCCAAATAATACCTGTTGTGACATCTGGCCTAGGGTTAGCCTATTGATGCAATCTGTAATAACTGTTAGGGAATCTGGCCTAGGGTTAGCCTATTGATGTAATCCATAATAACTCTTAGGGGGTCTGGCCTAGGGTTAGCCTATTGATGCAATCCGTAATAACTGTTAGGGAATCTGGCCTAGGGTTAGCCTATTGATGCAATCTGTAATAACTGTTAGGATATCTGGCCTAGGGTTAGCCAATTGATGCAATCCGTAATAACTGTTATGATATCTGGCCTAGGGTTAGCCTATTGATGCAATCCGTAATAACTGTTACAATATCTGTTGCATGTCCAAATAATACCTGTTGTGACATTTGGCCTAGGGTTAGCCTATTGATGCAATCCGTAATAACTGTTAGGGCATCTGGCCTAGGGTTAGCCTATTGATGCAATCCATAATAACTCTTAGGGGGTCTGGCCTAGGGTTAGCCTATTGATGCAATCCGTAATAACTGTTAGGGAATCTGGCCTAGGGTTAGCCTATTGATGCAATCTGTAATAACTGTTAGGATATCTGGCCTAGGGTTAGCCTATTGATGCAATTCGTAATAACTCTTAGGGAATCCGGCCTAGGGTTAGCCTATTGATGCAATTCGTAATATCTGTTAGGAAATCTGGCCTAGGGTTAGCCTATTGATGCAATCCGTAATAACTGTTACAATATCTGTTGCATGTCCAAATAATACCTGTTGTGACATTTGGCCTAGGGTTAGCCTATTGATGCAATTCGTAATATTTGTTAGGATCTCTGTTGCATGTCCAAATAATACCTGTTGTGACATGTGGCCTAGGGTTAGCCTATTGATGCAATCCGTAATAACTGTTAGGGCATCTGGCCTAGGGTTAGCCTATTGATGCAATCCGTAATAACTGTTAGGATATCTGGCCTAGGGTTAGCCTATTGATGCAATTCGTAATAACTCTTAGGGAATCCGGCCTAGGGTTAGCCTATTGATGCAATTCGTAATATCTGTTAGGAAATCTGGCCTAGGGTTAGCCTATTGATGCAATCCGTAATAACTGTTAGGATATCTGGCCTAGGGTTAGCCTATTGATGCAATCCGTAATAACTGTTACAATATCTGTTGCATGTCCAAATAATACCTCTTGTGACATCTGGCCTAGGGTTAGCCTATTGATGCAATCCGTAATAACTGTTAGGGAATCAGGCCTAGGGTTAGCCTATAGATGCAATCCGTAATAACTGTTAGGATATCTGGCCTAGGGTTAGCCTATTGATGCAATCCGTAATAACTGTTACAATATCTGTTGCATGTCCAAATAATACCTGTTGTGACATCTGGCCTAGGGTTAGCCTATTGATGCAATCCGTAATAACTGTTAGGGAATCAGGCCTAGGGTTAGCCTATTGATGCAATCCGTAATAACTGTTAGGGAATCTGGCCTAGGGTTAGCCTATTGATGCAATCCGTAATAACTGTTAGGATATCTGGCCTAGGGTTAGCCTATTGATGCAATCCGTAATAACTGTTACAATATCTGTTGCATGTCCAAATAATACCTGTTGTGACATCTGGCCTAGGGTTAGCCTATTGATGCAATCCGTAATAACTGTTAGGGAATCTGGCCTAGGGTTAGCCTATTGATGCAATCTGTAATAACTGTTAGGATATCTGGCCTAGGGTTAGCCTATTGATGCAATTCGTAATAACTCTTAGGGAATCCGGCCTAGGGTTAGCCTATTGATGCAATTCGTAATATCTGTTAGGAAATCTGGCCTAGGGTTAGCCTATTGATGCAATCCGTAATAACTGTTAGGATATCTGGCCTAGGGTTAGCCTATTGATGCAATCCGTAATAACTGTTACAATATCTGTTGCATGTCCAAATAATACCTGTTGTGACATTTGGCCTAGGGTTAGCCTATTGATGCAATTCGTAATATTTGTTAGGATCTCTGTTGCATGTCCAAATAATACCTGTTGTGACATGTGGCCTAGGGTTAGCCTATTGATGCAATCCGTAATAACTGTTAGGGCATCTGGCCTAGGGTTAGCCTATTGATGCAATCCGTAATAACTGTTAGGAAATCTGGCCTAGGGTTAGCCTATTGATGCAATCCGTAATAACTCTTAGGGAATCCGGCCTAGGGTTAGCCTATTGATGCAATTCGTAATATCTGTTAGGAAATCTGGCCTAGGGTTAGCCTATTGATGCAATCCGTAATAACTGTTAGGATATCTGGCCTAGGGTTAGCCTATTGATGCAATCCGTAATAACTGTTACAATATCTGTTGCATGTCCAAATAATACCTCTTGTGACATCTGGCCTAGGGTTAGCCTATTGATGCAATCCGTAATAACTGTTAGGGAATCAGGCCTAGGGTTAGCCTATTGATGCAATCCGTAATAACTGTTAGGATATCTGGCCTAGGGTTAGCCTATTGATGCAATCCGTAATAACTGTTACAATATCTGTTGCATGTCCAAATAATACCTGTTGTGACATCTGGCCTAGGGTTAGCCTATTGATGCAATCCGTAATAACTGTTAGGGAATCAGGCCTAGGGTTAGCCTATTGATGCAATCCGTAATAACTGTTAGGGAATCTGGCCTAGGGTTAGCCTATTGATGCAATCCGTAATAACTGTTAGGATATCTGGCCTAGGGTTAGCCTATTGATGCAATCCGTAATAACTGTTACAATATCTGTTGCATGTCCAAATAATACCTGTTGTGACATCTGGCCTAGGGTTAGCCTATTGATGCAATCCGTAATAACTGTTAGGGAATCTGGCCTAGGGTTAGCCTATTGATGCAATCTGTAATAACTGTTAGGATATCTGGCCTAGGGTTAGCCTATTGATGCAATTCGTAATAACTCTTAGGGAATCCGGCCTAGGGTTAGCCTATTGATGCAATTCGTAATATCTGTTAGGAAATCTGGCCTAGGGTTAGCCTATTGATGCAATCCGTAATAACTGTTAGGATATCTGGCCTAGGGTTAGCCTATTGATGCAATCCGTAATAACTGTTACAATATCTGTTGCATGTCCAAATAATACCTGTTGTGACATTTGGCCTAGGGTTAGCCTATTGATGCAATTCGTAATATTTGTTAGGATCTCTGTTGCATGTCCAAATAATACCTGTTGTGACATGTGGCCTAGGGTTAGCCTATTGATGCAATCCGTAATAACTGTTAGGGCATCTGGCCTAGGGTTAGCCTATTGATGCAATCCGTAATAACTGTTAGGATATCTGGCCTAGGGTTAGCCTATTGATGCAATTCGTAATAACTCTTAGGGAATCCGGCCTAGGGTTAGCCTATTGATGCAATTCGTAATATCTGTTAGGAAATCTGGCCTAGGGTTAGCCTATTGATGCAATTCGTAATAACTCTTAGGGAATCCGGCCTAGGGTTAGCCTATTGATGCAATTCGTAATATCTGTTAGGAAATCTGGCCTAGGGTTAGCCTATTGATGCAATCCGTAATAACTGTTAGGATATCTGGCCTAGGGTTAGCCAATTGATGCAATCCGTAATAACTGTTATGATATCTGGCCTAGGGTTAGCCTATTGATGCAATCCGTAATAACTGTTACAATATCTGTTGCATGTCCAAATAATACCTGTTGTGACATTTGGCCTAGGGTTAGCCTATTGATGCAATCCGTAATAACTGTTAGGGAATCTGGCCTAGGGTTAGCCTATTGATGCAATCCGTAATAACTGTTAGGATATCTGGCCTAGGGTTAGCCTATTGATGCAATCCGTAATAACTGTTACAATATCTGTTGCATGTCCAAATAATACCTCTTGTGACATCTGGCCTAGGCTTAGCCTATTGATGCAATCCGTAATAACTGTTAGGGAATCAGGCCTAGGGTTAGCCTATTGATGCAATCCGTAATAACTGTTAGGATATCTGGCCTAGGGTTAGCCTATTGATGCAATTCGTAATAACTCTTAGGGAATCCGGCCTTGGGTTAGCCTATTGATGCAATTCGTAATATCTGTTAGGAAATCTGGCCTAGGGTTAGCCTATTGATGCAATCCGTAATAACTGTTAGGATATCTGGCCTAGGGTTAGCCTATTGATGCAATCCGTAATAACTGTTACAATATCTGTTGCATGTCCAAATAATACCTGTTGTGACATCTGGCCTAGGGTTAGCCTATTGATGCAATCCGTAATAACTGTTAGGGAATCTGGACTAGGGTTAGCCTATTGATGCAATCTGTAATAACTGTTAGGATATCTGGCCTAGGGTTAGCCTATTGATGCAATTCGTAATAACTCTAAGGGAATCCGGCCTAGGGTTAGCCTATTGATGCAATTCGTAATATCTGTTAGGAAATCTGGCCTAGGGTTAGCCTATTGATGCAATCCGTAATAACTGTTAGGATATCTGGCCTAGGGTTAGCCTATTGATGCAATCCGTAATAACTGTTACAATATCTGTTGCATGTCCAAATAATACCTCTTGTGACATCTGGCCTAGGGTTAGCCTATTGATGCAATCCGTAATAACTGTTAGGGAATCAGGCCTAGGGTTAGCCTATTGATGCAATCTGTAATAACTGTTAGGATATCTGGCCTAGGGTTAGCCAATTGATGCAATCCGTAATAACTGTTATGATATCTGGCCTAGGGTTAGCCTATTGATGCAATCTGTAATAACTGTTATGATATCTGGCCTAGGGTTAGCTTATTGATGCAATCCGTAATGACTGTTAAGATATCTGTTGCATAAGTCCAAATAATACCTCTTGTGACATCTTGCCTACGGTTAGCCTATTGATGCAATCCGTAATAACTGTTAGGGAATCAGGCCTAGGGTTAGCCTATTGATGCAATCCGTAATAACTGTTAGGGACTCTGGCCTAGGGGTACCATATTGATGCAATCCGTAATAACTGTTAGAGAATCTGGCCTAGGGTTAGCCTGTTGATGTAAGCCGTAATAACTGTTAGGGGACCTGGCCTAGGGTTAGCCTATTGATGCAATCTGTAATGACCGTTAGGAAATCTGGCCTAGGGTTACCATATTGATGTAATCTGTAACAACTGTTAGGAGACTTTTGAGGATATCTGTAATATAACTGAAGCAGTCTTCCTAGGTAATCTGTAATCTCTCACAATCTCATTTTGACACTTTGTCAATTTTTCACTTTGTCATGACCAATGAACAAGAAACACAAAAAGGTAGGCAATCTGTTATCCATATGTAGGGGATGCGACCTCATTAATGAACCCTAGGGGATCACTCATGCCTATGTAGGGGATGTGGCCTCAGCAACAAGCAGTAGGGAATCCCTCATGTGTATGTAGGGGATGCGGCCTCAGCAATGAACCTTAGGGAATCCCTCATGTCTATGTAGGGGATGTGGCCTCAGCAACAAGCAGTAGGGAATCCCTCATGTGTATGTAGGGGATGCGGCCTCAGCAATGAACAGTAGGGGATCTGTCATCTGTATGTAGAAGATGCAGCCTCAACTATCAACAGTAGGGGGCACGTTATCCTTAATTATGACAGCAACAAACAGTAGGTGATCCATCATCTGTATGTAGGAGGTGCGGCCTCAGCAATGAACCTTAGGGAATACCTCATGTCTATGTAGGGGATGCGGCCTCAGCGGCAAGCAGTAGGGAATCCCTCATGTGTATGTAGGGGATGCGGCCTCAGCAATGAGCAGTAGGGGATCCGTCACATCTATGTAGGGGATCCGTCATGTGTATGTAGGGGATGAGGCCTCAGCAATGAACAGTAGGGGGCACTTTACCTATAGCTATGACATGCGGCCTCAGCAACGAACAGTAGCTAATTAAAATGTAAACCTACATGGCCTCCAAACGTGTTCTGTAAGTGCTGCATTCTTGAAACTTGGCACGTTAATTAATACTTATATCTAGTATGAGTGCGCCGAATTTCAGAGCCCTAGCTCGTACGGTTCGGCCGTAGCGGCCGGTCAGCTTCATTTGAGGCCTAGTCTGATTTCTTCGCATTGGCATATACCGCCAAAGTTAGCAAACTCTAAAGCCCACTGCGGCTGAGTGGTAAGAGCTGTGCTAATGAAACTTGGCACACTTATTCATACCTGTAACTAGTTTATCTGTGTGAAATTTCAAGCCCCTAGCTCACACGGTTCAGCTGCCGGACCCCCTCAGGTTACCTGCCACTTTAGCGCTTAAAAGCGATTTAAAATGTAAACCTACATGGCCCACAAACGTGTTCTGTGAGTGCTGCATTCTTGAAACTTGGCCAGTCAATTCATACTTATATCTAGTACGAGCACGCCGAATTTCAGAGCCCTAGCTCGTACGGTTCAGCCGTAGCGGCCGGTCAGCTTCGTTTGAGGCCTAGTTTTTAATGTCTCCATTCGCCTGCATTGCCTAACTTGGCAAATTCTAAAGCCCACTGCGGCTAAGTGGTAAGGGCTGCGCTAATGAAACTTGGCACACTTATTCATACATGAAACTAGTTTATCTGTGTGAAATTTCAAGCCCCTAGCTCACACGGTTCAGCTGCCGGACCCCCTCAGGTTACCTGCCACTTTAGCACTTAAAAGTGATTTAAAATGTAAACCTACATGGCCCCCACACATGTTCTGTAACTGCTGCATTCTTGAAACTTGGCAAACTTGTCCGGACATACGTCCAGTTTATGCGTGCCGAATCTCAGACCCCTAGCTCGTAGGGCTCTGCTGTGACGCCCCCTCATGTTTGTTTGAGGCCTAGTCAGCCATCAGGCCTGTGAACCTAGAATGAGGTAGTCCGTAATGCCTATATAGGGGATGCGGCTTAAGAGTCCATAATGAGACAGTCCGTAATACCTATCTATGAGATGTGCCCCTGCCCAGCCTGCCCCTATTGGTGAAGACACAGGTATCGGCACACTGATTTATTCATCCATCTAGTTTATCTGTGTTGCCTAGACAACGGTGACCTGCTGATCTCAGTGACCAATGACATTCAGACTAAGGGAATCCGAAATCCCTATGCTTAAAATAATTATATTTTGAAAGTAAAACAATATTTGATTGTAATGTGGAGCATGTGTGCTTTGACATGAATTTTTGAATCGTCCACTTAGCTTTCTCCTCTGTGGACTTGTGACGTTTTAAAGTTTACCAGGCTGTTTCTGTCAAGCCTACACTAAGGCAGCATATTACTTGCAGCGCCACACCCTCTCTCCACAGAGTGTTACTTTTTTGTATCGATTTGCGCTGAGAGACGTGCCGTTGCCTAGGCAACCGCCAGCTGCCACTCTCAGTGACCGTTAATATTCCCAGTTACCGTATCCGTAATCCCTATGCCTGAAATCACTTTTTTCTTTGGAAGTGAATAACTTTACTTCTGTCAGGTCTGCACCTATGATACTGTAAACACTTCACTGGGTATGTGTCGCGCATCTCCTCACCAAATTTCAGCCCCCTAGGTCACAGGGTTCAGCCAAAAGACCCCCTCAAGTGACCTTGCCCCTTTTCCCCTTAAAGGCCTATTAAAACGTAAGTTCACAGGTCCAGCAGACATGTTCTCTAAGAGCTGCGCTCACGAAACTCGGGACTTTGGTTCATACAAATACGTAGTACGTGCGTGCCGAATTTCAGACCGCTGGCTCGTATGGATGGGCCGTGACCCCCCCTCTAGGTCAGTTTGAGGCCTATTCGGAAGAAATGCGGCCGCTCACCATAAAAAGACAGGCTGTAATCAAATTAAGGAGGCATAATCGTAACAGACATGTATCGGGTGATTTAAAGAGCATACTGTCTAGTTTCAGGAACACTTTGAACGGTCTTCCTAGGTCACTGCTACACAGAGTTATGGCCTGTCAAATGACAGGTGGGGTGCCTCCATTCACTTAACATTGGCGACCTCACTGACTTTGAGGGCCAATAAAAACTCTTCTATGAGGTGTACATGCATGAAACTTTACAGGTGTGTTTGTCCATGTCCCTAGTGTATGCAGGAGAAAATCCAGCCGTCTCTATCACACGGCTGAGGGTGCAGGTGCCTTCGTGTGATTTGCGGGCCTTTGGTGAGGGCTGCGCTCGTAAAAGTTCAGTACGTGATTTCCCAATTTGCCTTGCTCCACCGTGCCAAATTTCAGACTTCTAGCTCACACGGGCCGGCCGTGAGACCACCAGACACTAAAGGGTTAATAAAAACCATCCCGTGTGGCATAGACCCCCCAAATTTGGGTCACTGGTGCAGACCACCCTCCCCTATCATTGTCCCAAATTTCAGTCCTCTAGCTCAAAGGAAACTGCAGTTATGAGCTGATTTCCAAGAGAGGCCCCTCTCGGCTGCAGCAAGCTTTCAGTATGGGGTTGTGGGTCTAGGCACACACAGGCATTTTTTGGCCAGACAGAGGAAATCGCAGTCAAAATATGCTCCTTCGATTTGAAAGCTAAATTAATCAATTAAAGAAGCATAATCGACACAGACATGTTATGGGTGATTTACAGAGCAGACGGTCTAGTTTCAGGAACACTTTGAACCATCTTCCTAGGCCACTCCTACATGGAGTTATGGCCTGTCAAATGACAGGTGGGGTGCCTCCATTCACTTAACATTGGCGACCTCACTGACTTTGAGGGCCAATAAAAACAGTTCTGTCATATCTTCAGTCATGAAACTTGGCACACTTGTCCAGAGACATATCTAGTTTACGCCTGCCAAATTTCAGACCCCTAGCTCCTACGGCCGTGCCGTGACACCCCCTGAAGGTAGTTTGAGGCCTAGTCGAAGAGATGCAGCCTCTCAGATTTAAAACCTGTTAGAATCTAATTAAGAAGGCATAATTTTAATGGACATGTATTGGGTGATTTAAAGAGCAGACTGTGTAGTTTCAGGAACACTTTGAATCGTCTTCCTAGGCCTCTCCTACACGTCAAATGACATGCGCGGTGCCTCCATTCACTTAACATTGCCGACCTCGCTGAATCTGAGGGTCGATTCAAACGTGTTGTGTAACAGCTGCACTCTTGAAACTCAGCACGCTCGTCCGGACACACGTCCAGTTCACGCGTGCCGAATTTCAGACCCCTAGCTCGTAGGGCTCTGCCGCGACGCCCCCTCATGTGTGTTTGAGGCCTAGTCAGCCCTCAGGCCTGTGAACCTAGAATGAGGTAGTCCGTAATGCCTATATAGGGGATGCGGCTTGAGCGCCTAAAAGGGATTTAAATGTAAACCTACATGGCCCCCAAACGTGTTATGTATGTGCTGCTTTCTTGAAACTTGGCACGTCAATTTATACTTATATCTAGTATGAGCACGCCGAATTTCAGAGCCCTAGCTCGTACGGTTCGGCCGTAGCGGCCGGTCAGCTTCGTTTGAGGCCTAGTTTTTAATGTCTCCATTGACTTAGCATTGCCTATGTTAGCAAATTTAAAGGTCCACTGCGGCTCAGTGGTAAGGGCTGCACTAATGAAACTTGGCACACTTATTCATACCAGTAAGTAGTTTATCTGTGTGAAATTTCAAGCCCCTAGCCCACACGGTTCAGCTGCAGGACCCCCTCAGGTCACCCGCCACTTTAGCGCTTAAAAGCAATTTAAAATGTAAACCTACATGGCCCCCAAACGTGTTCTGTATGTGCTGCTTTCTTGAAACTTGGCACGTCAATTCACACTTGTATCTAGTATGAGCACGCCGAATTTCAGAGCCCTAGCTCGTACGGTTCGGCCGTAGCGGCCGGTCAGCTTCGTTTGAGGCCTAGTTTTTAATGTCTCCATTCGCTTGCATTGCCTAACTTGGCAAATTCTAAAGCCCACTGCGGCTAAGTGGTAAGGGCTGTGCTAATGAAACTTGGCACACTTATTCATACATGAAACTAGTTTATCTGTGTGAAATTTCAAGCCCCTAGCTCACACGGTTCAGCTGCCGGACCCCCTCAGGTTACCTGCCACTTTAGCGCTTAAAAGGGATTTAAAATGTAAACCTACATGGCCCCCACACATGTTCTGTGACTGCTGCATTCTTGAAACTTGGCAAACTTGTCCGGACATACGTCCAGTTTATGCGTGCCGAATCTCAGACCCCTAGCTCGTAGGGCTCTGCTGTGACGCCCCCTCATGTTTGTTTGAGGCCTAGTCAGCCATCAGGCCTGTGAACCTAGAATGAGGTAGTCCGTAATGCCTATATAGGGGATGCGGCTTTAGAGTCCATAATGAGACAGTCCGTAATACCTATCTATGATTTGTGCCTCTGCCCAGCCTGCCCCTATTGGTGAAGACACAGGTATCGGCACACTGATTTATTCGTCCATCTAGTTTATCTGTGTTGCCTTGACAACGGTGACCTGCTGATCTCAGTGACCAATGATATTCAGACTAAGGGAATCCGAAATCCCTATGCTTAAAATAATTATATTTTGAAAGTAAAACAATATTTGATTTTAATGTGGGGCATGTGTGCTTTGACATGAATTTTGAATCGTCCACTTAGCTTTCTCCTCTGTGGACTTGTGATGTTTTAAAGTTTACCAGGCTGTTTCTGTCAAGCCTACACTAAGGCAGCATATTACTTGCAGTGCCACACCCTCTCTCCACAGAGTGTAACTTTTTTGTATCGATTTGCGCTGAGACGTGCCATTGCCTAGGCAACCGCCAACTGCCACTCTCAGTGACCCTTAATATTCCCAGTTACCGTATCCGTAATCCCTATGCCTGAAATCACTTTTTTCTTTGGAAGTGAATAACTTTACTTCTGTCAGGTCTGCACCTATGATACTGTAAACACTTCACTGGGTATGTGTCGCGCATCTCCTCGCCAAATTTCAGCCCCCTAGGTCACAGGGTTCAGCCAAAAGACCCCCTCAAGTGACCTTGCCCCTTTTCCCCTTAAAGGCCTATTAAAACGTAAGTTCACAGGTCCACCAGACATGTTCTCTAAGAGCTGCGCGCACGAAACTCGGGACTTCGATTCATACAAATACGTAGTACGCGCGTGCCGAATTTCAGACCGCTGGCTCGTATGGATGGGCCGTGACCCCCCCCCTAGGTCAGTTTGAGGCCTATTCGGAAGAAATGCGGCCGCTCACCATAAAAAGACAGGCTGTAATCAAATTAAGGAGGCATAATCGTAACAGACATGTATTGGTTGATTTAAAGAGCATACTGTCTAGTTTCAGGAAGACTTTGAACGGTCTTCCTAGGTCACTGCTACACAGAGTTATGGCCTGTCAAATGACAGGTGGGGTGCCTCCATTCACTTAACATTGGCGACCTCACTGACTTTGAGGGCCAATAAAAACTCTTCTATGAGGTGTACATGCATGAAACTTTAGAGGTGTGTTTGTCCATGTCCCTAGTGTATGCAGGAGAAAATCCAGCCGTCTCTATCACACGGCTGAGGGTGCAGGTGCCTTCGTGTGATTTGCGGGCCTTTGGTGAGGGCTGCGCTCGTAAAAGTTCAGTACGTGATTTCCCAATTTGCCTTGCTCCACCGTGCCAAATTTCAGACTTCTAGCTCACACGGGCCGGCCGTGAGACCACCAGACACTAAAGGGTTAATAAAAACCATCCCGTGTGGCATAGACCCCCCAAATTTTGGTCACTGGTGCAGACCACCCTCCCCTATCATTGTCCCAAATTTCAGTCCTCTAGCTCAAAGGGAACTGCAGTTATGAGCTGATTTCCAAGAGAGGCCCCTCTCGGCTGCAGCAAGCTTTCAGTATGGGGTTGTGGGTCTAGGCACACACAGGCATTTTTTGGCCAGACAGAGGAAATCGCAGTCAAAATATGCTCCTCCGATTTGAAAGCTAAATTAATCAATTAAAGAAGCATAATCGTCACAGACATGTTATGGGTGATTTACAGAGCAGACGGTCTAGTTTCAGGAACACTTTGAACCATCTTCCTAGGCCACTCCTACATGGAGTTATGGCCTGTCAAATGACAGGTGGGGTGCCTCCATTCACTTAACATTGGCGACCTCACTGACTTTGAGGGCCAATAAAAACTGTTCTGTCATATCTAGAGTCATGAAACTTGGCACACTTGTCCAGAGACATATCTAGTTTATGCGTGCCAAATCTCAGGCCCCTAGCTCATACGGCTGCGCCGTGGCGCCCCCTGAAGGTAGTTTGAGGCCTAGTCAAAGAGATGCAGCCTCTCACATTTAAAGCCTGTTAGAATCTAATTAAGAAGGCATAATTTTAATGGACATGTATTGGGTGATTTAAAGAGCAGACTGTCTAGTCTCAGGAACATTTTGAATCATCTTCCTAGGCCACTCCTACACTTCAAATGACATACGCGGTGCCTCCATTCACTTAACATTGCCGACCTCGCTGAATCTGAGGGTCGATTAAAACTGTTCTGTAAGAGCTGCGTTCTGGAAACTCGGCACGCTTGTCCGGACGCACGTCGAGTTTACGCGTGCCGAATTTCAGAATCCCAGCTCGTAGGGCTCCGTCGTGACGCCCCCTCATGTTTGTTTGAGGCCTAGTCAGCCCTCAGGCCTGTGAACCTAGAATGAGGTAGTCCGTAATGCCTATATAGGGGATGCGGCTTGAGCGCCTAAAAGGGATTTAAATGTAAACCTACATGGCCCCCAAACGTGTTATATATGTGCTGCTTTCTTGAAACTTGGCACGTCAATTCAGACTTATATTGAGTATTAGCACGCCGAATTTCAGAGCCCTAGCTCGTACGGTTCGGCCGTAGCGGCCGGTCAGCTTCGTTTGAGGCCTAGTTTTTAATGTCTCCATTGACTTAACATTGCCTATGTTAGCAAATTTAAAGGTCCACTGCGGCTCAGTGGTAAGGGCTGCGCTAATGAAACTTGGCACACTTATTCATACATGCAACTAGTTTATCTGTGTGAAATTTCAAGCCCCTAGCCCACACGGTTCAGCTGCAGGACCCCCTCAGGTTACCCGCCACATTAGCGCTTAAAAGCTAATGAAAATGTAAAACTACATGGCCCCCCAAACTTGTTCTGTATGTGCTGCTTTCTTGAAACTTGGGACGTCAATTCATACTTATATCTAGTATGAGCACGCCGAATTTCAGAGCCCTAGCTCGTACGGTTCGGCCGTAGCGGCCGGTCAGCTTCGTTTGAGGCCTAGTCTGATTTCTTCCCATTGGCATATATTGCCTAAGTTAGCAAACTCTAAAGCCCACTGCGGCTGAGTGGTAAGAGCTGCGCTAATGAAACTTGGCACACTTATTCATACCTGTAACTAGTTTATCTGTGTGAAATTTCAAGCCCCTAGCTCACACGGTTCAGCTGCCGGACCCCCTCAGGTTACCTGCCACTTTAGCGCTTAAAAGGGATTTAAAATGTAAACCTACATGGCCCCCACACATGTTCTGTGACTGCTGCATTCTTGAAACATGGCAGGTTAATTGATACTCATATCTAGTATGTGCACGCCGAATTTCAGAGCCCTAGCTCGTAGGGCTCTGCTGTGACGCCCCCTCATGTTTGTTTGAGGCCTAGTCAGCCATCAGGCCTGTGAACCTAGAATGAGGTAGTCCGTAATGCCTATATAGGGGATGCGGCTTAAGAGTCCATAATGAGACAGTCCGTAATACCTATCTATGAGATGTGCCCCTGCCCAGCCTGCCCCTATTGGTGAAGACACAGGTATCGGCACACTGATTTATTCATCCATCTAGTTTATCTGTGTTGCCTAGACAACGGTGACCTGCTGATCTCAGTGACCAATGACATTCAGACTAAGGGAATCCGAAATCCCTATGCTTAAAATAATTATATTTTGAAAGTAAAACAATATTTGATTTTAATGTGGAGCATGTGTGCTTTGACATGAATTTTTGAATCATCCACTTAGCTTTCTCCTCTGTGGACTTGTGACGTTTTAAAGTTTACCAGGCTGTTTCTGTCAAGCCTACACTAAGGCAGCATATTACTTGCAGTGCCACACCCTCTCTCCACAGAGTGTTACTTTTTTGTATCGATTTGCGCTGAGAGACGTGCCGTTGCCTAGGCAACCGCCAGCTGCCACTCTCAGTGACCGTTAATATTCCCAGTTACCGTATCCGTAATCCCTATGCCTGAAATCACTTTTTTCTTTGGAAGTGAATAACTTTATTTCTGTCAGGTCTGCACCTATGATACTGTAAACACTTCACTGGGTATGTGTCGCGCATCTCCTCACCAAATTTCAGCCCCCTAGGTCACAGGGTTCAGCCAAAAGACCCCCTCAAGTGACCTTGCCCCTTTTCCCCTTAAAGGCCTATTAAAACGTAAGTTCACAGGTCCAGCAGACATGTTCTCTAAGAGCTGCGGTCACGAAACTCGGGACTTTGGTTCATACAAATACGTAGTACGTGCGTGCCGGATTTCAGACCGCTGGCTCGTATGGATGGGTCGTGACCCCCCCTCTAGGTCAGTTTGAGGCCTATTTGGAAGAAATGCGGCCGCTCACCATAAAAAGACAGGCTGTAATCAAATTAAGGAGGCATAATCGTAACAGACATGTATCGGGTGATTTAAAGAGCATACTGTCTAGTTTCAGGAACACTTTGAATGGTCTTCCTAGGTCACTGCTACACAGAGTTATGGCCTGTCAAATGACAGGTGGGGTGCCTCCATTCACTTAACATTGGCGACCTCACTGACTTTGAGGGCCAATAAAAACTCTTCTATGAGGTGTACATGCATGAAACTTTACAGGTGTGTTTGTCCATGTCCCTATTGTATGCAGGAGAAAATCCAGCCGTCTCTATCACACGGCTGAGGGTGCAGGTGCCTTCGTGTGATTTGCGGGCCTTTGGTGAGGGCTGCGCTCGTAAAAGTTCAGTACGTGATTTCCCAATTTGCCTTGCTCCACCGTGCCAAATTTCAGACTTCTAGCTCACACGGGCCGGCCGTGAGACCACCAGACACTAAAGGGTTAATAAAAACCATCCCGTGTGGCATAGACCCCCCAAATTTGGGTCACTGGTGCA